>NW_020631041.1:8664641-8666912 GCF_003573695.1 Papaver somniferum
TTTTTTTTTTTTTTGGAATTTTTCAATTTTTTCAAAAAGAAGAAGGAGTTCGTTTTCAATTATGGCAAATTATCATGGTATCTACTCTATACCCCCAAACCTAAACTAAACATTGTCCTCAATGTTTCAAAATATGGAAAGAATTAAAAAACAACATATGGAAAGGGACATGCTGAGCCGAGTAAAAGGAGAGAGAATACCCGATTTCGGCGAAAGCAGAATTAAAACTCCGTTATTCAAGGCAAAAATCCAACATATTTCAGCCGAGATCATATTGGATTAGCAAAATATATACAAAAGGAACAAAAGGGTTTTTAAGAAATTTTAACTACTGGATTATATACAAAAAAATTCACCATACACTAACAATCTAAAGAGTTGAGGATCAACCCAAAAGAAAAAGTGTAGACATTTCAACAGCTTCACATAATAATAACAGGAAAGAAACGCAAGTGAAACTGTGAAACAAAATGAGCTACCCCCAAACCTGGATTTTACAGAAGATATAATTTTGGAAACAAAATCTCGCAGTTTTGGGGGTTCATCATGCAAAAGGTCTAGCTCGAAATGAACTGTGCTAGGCACGGGCAAACATGCTAATTCAAACTGTGGTTCCTCAAATGTATTATATTTGGAAGCAAAATAGTCCAAGAGGACTTGGGAAGCACACAGTTCCAAACCTAGGTTAGGAATTTTCAGAAAAAATGGTTTTACACTATTGGTACAAACCAAATCTAGGTTGGGTGGAAGGCCAACAGATTGTGACTCATGTAGGAGAATAGGCGCGTCATTATTAATCAAATCAAAATCTCCTAAGTCATCCACACATGTCACATCATGCTCACAATCATCAATCACATTGGCAAGTTCACACTCAGAATCATCAACATCATCAACAAATTTATTCTCATGCATCGGCAAATCAGGAGAAATATCAAAATGTGACCTAGGTAGAGAATCAGACACATCAAATATATCTTCATGCATATTAGTGTCTACAGAAGATTCAACTATTCCTATGTCATGCTCATCTTCACAGAATAATTGTACGAATCCCATGTCAATATCAAAATCATATGAATTACAATGAGTATTAGAAAAAACAACATTCATGAAGGTCGAGGGCGAGAAGCCATATGTTATTGAACCAACAGGTTCCACAATATTTTCATGTTCTTCTAACACATCATCATAATCATCATAATCATCATCATGGTAGCATGCATATTGGTCCGCATTAACAGTGGTGGTGTCATTAGTCGATTCATGTTCCTCTAAATTAGGTTCATATTCATCATTTACATGGATGGGACTAGACACTTCATTAGGGACAACATACATTTCCTCATGAATTTCCTCCTTTTGTAGGTGAAGCAAAATCTGATCTAAATATGCCTGAATTCGTGATGTAGATCTATCGAAGTTTTGCTCACTGAGTCTGAAAGCTTCTGTGGTGGAGTCTAAATTCATGGGAGTACAAAATTCTTCATGTTCAAATTGTGGTGATTGGTACATGTGTGCATGGTCATTAGGGTTTATAAAAGATTGATCGCAACCCTCAAAGGATTGATTATGGTCCCAATGACTACCATTCTCATAATTCATGGGCATTTCATACATTGGATTTCCTCTAGATGGCCTAAAATTATGCAAAATATGACAATGCTCAACAGGGTGGTCTAAACTACCACATGCGGGACATGCATAGATTTCAGGTTGCCTAAGAAAATTAGATGTGAAAGATTCCTCATGTGATTGCATTTCTAAAGCTGCGATTCGAGCTTCTATTTGATCCATAAGAGATGATTGTGTGAGTGAGGCATTAGCAAAATGTTCATTTTCACGTTGTGGCGAATGATGCATGTGTGAATAGTCATTAGGGTTCATGTATTGAGGCTCGGGACTTTGAAAATGTCCATAATAATTCCTATGACTATTGACATCATGGTCCGTGGAAGGTTCATAACGTGGCATATGCCCATAAGCAAGTTCTCTAAGAGTTTTATTTCCATCCCCAGAAGCAGACCAATATCCAGACATGATTGGCTCAAAAGCTAAGTAACTATGTTACAAAGCTCAGAATTTGGTTTTTTAAAGGGTTTGGATTTTTGGGAAAAATTTGGTTTTGGTGGGAGACATTGTTTTTTTTTTTTGCAAGTTTGGTTTTAATGGGATATTTTAGAAAAAAATTGGTTGTCAAAATGGGAGCAAGTAAAATTTGGTTTTTGAATGGGAGAAAAGTTTTGGTTTTTGAAATTAGGAGCAAAATTT
>NW_020631041.1:8667065-8694320 GCF_003573695.1 Papaver somniferum
TTTTTTTTTTTTTTTTTTTTTTTTTTTTTTTTTTTTAAAGAAAATAAAATTAAGAAAATAAAATTTGGTTTTTTTTGAAATGGGAGCAAGCCCACTGTGCAAGCCTTTAATGAAATGGAAGGAAGGCTGCGGCCCACAATCGGTTATCAGCTGGGTTTAAACCCAGAGTCCAAAATACAAGTCCAATGGAAAAATTTAAACAAGGCCACACAAAATAAATACAAGCCCACAAATTAAACAACAAGCCCAAAAATAAATTATTACAAACCCAAAATAGAAAAATAAAAAGCCCAAAAAAATTGGGTTAATTATTACAAGCCCACAATTAAAAAATTTGGAAGCCCACAGGTTGGGTTCTCTCAATGAATGGGTTTAGGCTTACCTTTTTAGCACAGCCCAGCTGCTCTGATATTGTTGCAAAAACCCAGTTGGGTTTTGGTTCTTTTCCTTGGTGGCGTCCCAGCAGAGGAAAAACAGGTTCAGAACAGCAGGTCCAACAGCAAATGAAGTGAAGCAGATGCAGATGCAAATGCTATGAAATGAAATACAAAATAGCTAAGAAAAACACAGATAAAACACAGCACCAATCCCCGACTGTAGTATAGTGGTAAGTATTCCCGCCTGTCACGCGGGTGACCCGGGTTCGATCCCCGGCAGCGGCGCCAAAAACTTGGCAGGCCTTGAAAGGTGTATAGAAATGAAGCACAATAAAATGGGGGCCTACAGTAATACCGCAAGTGCACGGTCGTCGGTTGTAGCTCGTGCAAGTACGGGTCGATCCACGGAGATCGGGTGTGTTTTGGAGTGTTTAGCTAATTGGGTTCCTAAATTGCTATTGGGCTATGAAGCCTTTTGGCTTAAATTGGGCTTTGAGTGCTAATGGGTTTGTTCACAATAAAATGAACTGAGCTTGGGCTCAGTTGGTCTTTGAATGATTTTGAATTGGATTGAACTGAGCTTGGGCTCAGAAATGTGGAATATGGGCTTTGGTTTCAGTGAACTGATTTGAGCTTTGGGCTCAACAGTTCAACTGTGAATTGGGCTTAACAGTTCACTTGTGACTTGGGCTTGGTAGTGAACTAGGCTTTGGCCTTAACTGGGCTTCAGAGGCTTTTGGAAGTGAACTGAGCTTTGGGCTCAGTTGGTTGGGCCTTTAGCCTTTGGTTTCACTGAAGTTGACTTGGGCTCAGGAGTGAAGTGAGCTGTGGCTGGACTGAGTGAACTGTGGGCTAGGGGTGGAAGCAGCAACAGGCAGGAAAAGGAAGGCAGCAGCAGGAGCAAGAGCTGCACAGCAGCTGCAGGGGAAAGAAGCAATGCAGGGCAAAGAAAGAAAACCAATACAGCAATGGTAGCAGTGTGTGAAACTAGTAAAGATTGTGATGTTAAAACACCACAGTGAGCAGTGAAGGTAAAGCAAGTGAGCAGTGAAAGTAAAACAAGTGAAAGAAAACAAGAAAACAAAGCTAAACAGTTGAAGATGGAATTGTGGATGAGAATGAAGTAGATTATGGATGGGAACTAGGGTTTGAATTCACTCTAACTTCTACTATGTATTCTCCTATAGAAAGTTAAACACAACTATGGTATTCTTTCCAAAGTACTAACTGTCTTTCTAAGGTACAATTAGTCAAAAGACATATGAATTCAGCTTAAGTTGCAGCTTATCAACAGCTCATGAACCTAACTACAAAGTATACTTGGCATACATTGTGAAAGTGAGGTGATGATGAACTAAGTTCAAGTCTTTCCTAAACTTGTTTAACCTTCTAAAGCAATATGATCAATGTACTACACAATAAGAAATTAGGGATTCATCAAGTCCCTAGCATGATGGTTTAGAACATGACAAACATTACACTAACATTACATGGCAGTGAGCATAACAGTGAACAACATGGTGAACTAACATGACAACAACAGTGAACAACATGGTGAACTAACAGTGAGCATTCATATAAACAGAGAATTAAAACCAAGAACAAGAACAAGTGCAATTAAAAGTAAAAGTGCAACTAACAGGAACAATTAAAATTAACAGGAGCATCACACATTAAAAATTAACAGTGCAATTTAAAATTGGAATTAACCTAACCCAAATTGGGTGGAAACTTGGCTAGTCCAAGAACAAGTTTTAACATCCTACATCACTTCCCTTTTATACCCAAATTATCAAATTAGGGTTTACACCCATTTTCCCCAAAAATATTCAATAAACAGTACAATTAGGGTTTAACTTTTATTACCCAAAATCGAGGAATTGACTCTCTTATCTTCGACCCATTCCTCCTCTGATCTTCCTGCTCCCTCTCCTGTGTTCGATTGATGTCTAGAGCCTCATCTATTTTAGTGATTTCCAACCTAGGGTTTAGAATGGTGAGAAGTCACTAAAATAGATGGCTAGAGAGATAAAGGAACGGACTGGGGAGGTACTGATGATGTTGGTGAAGAAGTGATGGTGTTGCAGAGGTGAGGTGGTGGCTGGAAATGGTCGGGGAAGGTGGTGGCAGAGAGGTGGCTCTGCAAATGTCGGGTGAAGGAGATGAAGTTTTGGGGCGATGGGTTGTTTGGGTGGATAATAGGATTCGGTGCTAGGGTGTGAAGCGGGAGCATCTGGTTCGATGTTTGGCGAGCTGAGCCGCTGGATATGGAGATGGTAGGTAGATCGGACGGCTAAGAGAGAAGCATTTTGTAGCGACCGTTGGATGTGGAACACAACGAAGTCAACGGTGCTAGATTAGGTTAGGTGATGTAGTGTTGGGCGGAACCATCGGGTTTTGATGCACAGGCATAGGAGCGACCGTTGGATTCAACTGCAATCTAATCTGAAGGCTTTCATGGAAATGGGTATGGATAAAGGAAATGGATTTGGGTAAGGGTTTTGGGCCTTGGGTATGCCAAGCCCATATCTTCTTTAAGAACAATTCTTCCTTCTTGAGCCCATTCCTAGCTTTTTGGTCTTGTGCGCAACATTCTTCGCGGCTTCCTTGCGTAATTCCTCCCGGCTTTTCACTACTTTTCTGCTCTTTTTTCTCCGCACTTCATCCAGATTTTATTTGTTACCTAAAAATGCAAAATTAAGTAAGAAAAATATTTATTCTTGAAAACAATGAAAATACAGAATATGAGATAAAATGTAGAATTAATGCACAAAAGATGAGTTAAATGCCAACAAAAATATATATAAATATGCACTATTTAGTACTCATCAAGGGGTTTGGTCAATGTTAAATGGTTTGAAGTTTTCTCGGATACTAATGTCTATCATCTAGCTAGAGTTTCTTCATATCATAATCCGCTTCTTATTGACATTAGTCCGGTTAAACTGGGTGGTAAAAAACCTTATAAATACTTCAGGGGATGGAGAGAACATAAGGAATATAACATGTTTGTTGAAAATGCATGGGTTGAAAATAGACTTCATTCAGGAAATAACTTAGTACAAACTCTTGAAAGTCTAGCTAAGGATTTTGGTTTTTGGAATAAAAACATTTTTAAGAATATTTTCAAAAACAAAGAAGAGATTATTAAGAAAATAGATAAAGAGAATGCAAATCCAGGTCCTTTAGTATCAAGAAAAGTGTTGAAAAAAATTAGAAGATGATCTTGAAACTTGGAATAAAATTGAAAATATTTACTGGTTGGAGAATAGTAGAGATAGATTTTTTAAAGAGCATGATAGGTGTACTAAGTATTTTCATGTGGTTGCTTCTAATAGAAAAATGCATAATTCTATACACATGCTTAGAGATGAATATGGAATGTGGATAGAAGAGAAGGATCAGTTAGACTTGCTTCTTAAGATTTCTAAGATTAGTAGCTCTTCTAGTGGGCAAATAAACAACATCTTTGATAATTTAATTATTGTTGTTATATCAGAGGAGGAGAATAATGAATTAGTAAGTACTCCTAATGTTGATGAGATTAAAAGGGTCCTATTTAGCATGAATCCATGGGGGTCTCCAGGTCCAGATGGATATCCACCGGGTTTTTTTCAAAACCATTGGAATCTAGTGGAAGCTGACGTGGTTGATTTGGTTAGAAATTTTTTTGAAACAGGTAATTTAGAGGATTCTCTAAATGAGAATTTCATATCTTTAATACCTAAAGTGGAAAATCCAATAACTCCAATAAATTTCAGACCAATTAGTCTGAGTAATGCTCTTTATAAGGTAATTTCAAAAATATTGGCTACTAGGCTTAAGAAAGTGTTGGACAAATCATTTCTCCAAATCAATCAGCGTTTATTCCCAAAAGGCAGATAATAGATAATGTTGTTATAGCGCATGAAATGCTTCATACAATAAGAACCAGTAAGACCAAGAAAAGATACTTCGCTTTAAAATTAGACTTATCAAAATCCTTCCATAAGTTGGAGTGGAAATTTGTGATTTTCATGTTCAAAAAATTTGGGTTCTTTGAAAAATGGTGTGATTTGATTTGAATGCATTTCAACTGTGAAGTCAACAGTTCTTTTGAATGGCATTTCTGGTATTCAATTTTCTCCGTCTAGGGGTCTTCGTCAAGGAGACCCGTTATCTCCATATTTATTCATTACAGCTTTAGAAGGTCTTTCAAGGTTTCTTGATAATGCGGAGGCTCAGAGAAAGTTTACTGGTCTTAAGATAAACAAAAACTTCCCCACAATTTCACATCTCTTATTTGCCGATCACTGTTTTATCTTTTGTAAAGCTGACATCGTTGAAGTCAGAAGTCTTATGAATATATTAGATATTTTTACTTCTTCTTCAGGGCAGACCATAAACTTTCATAAATCAGGTGTTTATTTTAGCAAAAAAGTTCATAGAAAGCATGAAAAAAATTCTTGCTAGAATGTTAAAAGTTCAAAGAATTTCTAAAGATGAAAAATATCTTGGAACGCCACTGTTTTTTGGTAGGAGAAAAGCTTTAAACTTTGAGCCTCTTCTTGATAGATCTTATAAAGCGTTAAATGGTTGGAAATCTAAATTATTATCTCAAGCGGGGAGAACAGTTCTCATTAATTCTACTTTGTCGACTTATCCTTGTTATCAGATACAGTGTTTTGAGTTTCCAAAATCTGTTCTTGATGAATTTGATAAGTTACAGAGGGATTTTTGGTGGAAGAAGGACAACCCGAAAAAGGCTTTTTACCCCAAAGCTTGGGATAATATTAGAACTGATAAAGTTGCTGGAGGTATTGGGATTAGAGATTCCTATAAAGTTAATATATCACTCCTAGCTAAATTAGCTTGGAGAATGTTGAAAAACCCGGAAGATTTACAGGTAAAATTCTTATAGGAAAATATTTCCCAAGAACACACCCTTTTCATAAGAACAGAGATTATGAAATCTCCTGGATTTGGCACAATATTAAAGTGGGTATGCAAGTAATTAAGGATTAATAGCTTATGGAAAATAGGAGATGGTAGAAATATACATGTTTCATTGGATAAAATTGGATTCCTGGAATGGGTCGAATAACCAATTGGCAACATGATGATATAAAATGGGTGTCTGATCTTATTGCAGCTGATGGTGGATGGAATATAGATCTAATTGATTCTACTTTCCATCCTGAAATAGCCAATAAAATTAAATCTATTAGTATTGCACAAAACTCTCAAGATACTTTAATGTGGTTGGGAAATAGAAATGGTCAATTTACTACTAAATCTGCATATAGGTGTGTTTCTCATGAAAGCCAAAGCTTACAGGATAAAGATTGGTTGAAAATTTGGCACGTGAATTTATTACCTAGAACAATTCTTTTTCTTTGGAAAATGACAGCTGAAGTGTTGGTTCTTTGATCAAAAATACATGAAAGGTTGGGGCATTCAGACCCATATTGTATGCTCCGTTCAGCTGATATTAGAGAAACCACTAAGCACTTGTTTGTAGATTGTTGTTTTACTAGAGAAGTTTGGTTCGGATTAGGCATACAGATGCCTTTGTATAATAACAGTCCTTTTGAGTGGGTCAAATCTTGATTTTCTTCTTCTATGAAAGATTGGAAAGAAACGTTTGCTATTATATGCTGGCAATTTTGGAAGTACAAAAATCTGGTGGTATTTCAGGAGGTTAAGCCTAATCATTTGGACTGTATTAATATGATAAAGATTGCATTAAATGAATGGTAATTAGCTATGAAAAAAGATCCCCCTAATGATAAAACAGTACAACACTAAATTGCATAACTCTTATTGTAGAAACCAACTAATTGGGAATATGAGTAACAAGAAAAATTGTATTCATGTGGATGTTTCTTTCGACTCAAACACAGGGGAGTATGGTATTGGGTTAATTTTGTGGACAGGCGAATGTATTTCTGATATTAAAGTCTTTGCAGGATACACCACCACTTCATAATGTGGAGAAGCGCTCGCAGTAAAAGGGGCATTGGAGTGGGCAAAACAACTAAATCTGCACAACTATCAGGTGCTAACGGATTGCAGGAATGTAGCAAATTTTTTGACTAATAAACCTTCTAGCTGTGAATGGAAAACTATAAACATACTAGAAGAAGTGAAGGTTCTTTTGAGTTATGTAAATAGTAAAGTATTGGATGTTAATAGATATTTTCTTAAAGAAATAGACAAACTAGCTAAATGGGAAAGATGCAAAAAAAGTTCTTTTTATTTGTCGAATTCCCATCACAACAACCTTAAACTTTGGGTTATAGATGCTCTGATGAATGGTTGTGATATAAATGTATATAACTTTCGTTAGTTTTTACTTAATAAAATCTTTTTCTTATTAAAAAAAGAAGAATGCAAATCAAGAAAACATTTCTCAAAAGGGTATCATGAATACGTCAACAAATCAAAGGACCTACACCAAAACTATTCCCCCCCTTTTTGTTTTTTTTTTGTTTGTTTTTTCATATCACTCGTTTCTCATTTTCAAATCCCGCTCACCAGATTTCACAAACCCTAGAAAAAAAATCAATGGCGAAGAAGAAGAATAAACAGTCGCAGCAGCAATAAGAAATGAAGAGAGAAATATAGCAGGTGGTTAAAGTTGAAGTGGAAGAGAAACAAAATTTGGATGAGTCGAAATTGAAGTATGATGGTGTTTTGCAAGAGAAATCAGAATTGCAAGTTGAAGAAATCTGTGGATCTTCTTAATGGAGATCTTGTTCGTGAAAGACAAATTGTTTCTGATATGAAAAAGATACTCGATGTTCTTCAGGGTAAAGAATTCAAGGAGGATATTAAGAAGAAGACAGTGAAAATAATCGATGATTTCGATAAGAATTTTAACATATTGAGAAAGACAATTGCAGAAGTATACAAGGAAATGGAAGAAGCAATTGAGGGTTTATTGGTTGAGAAAGGTTTGATTGAGCAGAAATTGGTTGATTCTGGGAAGATAATCGAGGAACTGAAAAGAGAGAAGCAAAAAATTGCTGTGGAGAACAACAGGGACGATCTGGTACTGAAACTAGCTCATTTAGAGAAACACCAGGAAGTGGAATTGGATTCCGAAAGAAATAAATTAAAGGAAGTTAGTGAAGAGGAAGATGAATTTGCTGATTTTGAAACTACCGTTTCGTCAATTGGGAAGCAATTCAAAGTTCTAATTGATGCTAACAAGCATCTGAAATCCGAGTTTAGGTCTTTGAAAGATAATCTCAAGAGGGTTGAAGCTGAGAAGAGTGAAATCCAGAAGAAACGTAAGAATGCATTGAGTGAGCTTGATGACAAGTCCTCCAAAGATCTAATGGAAGGGGTTGATGCTGACAAGGTCAAGGAACTTAACTTGAGGAAAAGGAAGAGCCCGAGAGTTTGTAAGTGAAGGAATCACAGAAAAGTCATTATTAGAAGAAATTGGTTGAAGATGAATATAAGTTTTTCAGAGATGTTGTTGGTTAAACTTCAAACATAGAAGTCACTGAAAAGCTGGTTAGGACAAGATTAGGAAATTGATGTAATCCTAAGGGAATTAGAAGTCATCTAGTTCTAAGAAAAGGAAAGACATGTAATAAGGTAATATGACTAGGAAAAGGAATTCATAGTTCTATATATATATGATCACCAAAGTTGTGGTTGATCATAAGAGCAATATTAGAGCTTGTGTTTAGTTTTGAGAGATTTTCTAAACATCAATAAAGAGAGTAGTCTTTATATAAGCTAAGTTTCATCTTGCAGTTGCCATTAATTGGTATCAGAGCTTGTTTCTGATCCATGGAAACCGAAACCACCATTGTGGGTGCAAAACAGTTCACACCACTATCAATACAAGTTCCAATCCTCAACGCCACAAACTACACAGTATGGGCCATGAGAATGAAGGTACTGATGAAAATCTACAAAGTTTGGGAAACAATTGATCCTGGTACATTGGACCCAGACAAAAACAATGTTGCCATTGGATTACTCTTTCAAGCAATACCAGAAAGTCTTGTTCTACAAGCTGGTGAACAGGAAACTTCAAAGAAAATTTGGGATGCAATAAAGGCACGTAATCTCGGAGCTGATCGAGTTAAAGAAGCCCGTCTGCAAACCTTAATGTATGAATTTGAAAGAGTGAATATGAAAGACACTGATATTATTGATAGCTTTGCAGGAAAGCTATCAGAGATAGCCTCAAAAGCTGCGTCACTTGGACAAATCATTGATGAAGATAAACTGGTAAAGAAGTTTCTCAATAGTTTACCAAGATCCAAGTATATTCATATCATAGCTTCTCTCGAACAAGTCTTAGATTTAAAGAAGACTAGCTATGAAGATATAATTGGAAGATTGAAAGCATATGAAGAGAGAATCCTTGATGAAGAAAACAATGGAGAAACTCAAGGAAAACTCTTGTACACAAACTCTTACCAAAAAAACTCTGCGACAAGAGGAAAAGGTCGTGGAAGAGGTGGTAGAGTAAACAGAGGCCGAGGAAGGGGAAGAAGTTTTAACTCACAAGATAGAACAACAAGTCAGAGTGATCAAAACCAAGGAAAAGAAAAGAAGGATAGATCAAACATTATTTGTTACAGATGTGATAAACCAGGTCACTTCTCCTCTGTATGCCCTGAAAGAATACAAAAGATGGAAGAAGCAAACAAGAATGAAACAAGGGAAGCAGATACAACTCTTTTCATGCACGAAGTTGTATTCTTAAACGAAGGGAAACTAATACCAAAGAACTACGAATCAAAGGATGGAGAAGAAGGAATCTGGTGTTTAGATAATGGAGCCAGCAATCACATGACTGGTAAGAGACACTACTTTTCTGAACTCAATGAGAAAATCAAAGGACAAGTGAAGTTTGGGGATGGATCTTCTGTAAAAATTGAAGGGAAAGGATCAATTCTATTTCAGAGCAAGACCGGAGAACAAAAGCTTGTCACAAACATCTACTTCATCCCAAACTTACAAAGAAACATTCTAAGTTTAGGACAAGCTATAGAAGTTGGATGTGATGTTAGAATGCGAAAAGATTATCTGACAGTTCATGACCCAAGTGGAATACTTTTAGTTAGAGTTTCACGCTCACAGAATAGACTCTACAAGATAAGTCTCATGATTGGAAGGCCATTGTGTCTGAATATGAGACTGGAAGATCAGACATGGAAGTGGCATGCAAGATTAGGACACATAAGCTTTAGAACTTTAAAGGCAATGTCTCAGAACAAGATGGTTCGAGGACTACCACAGATAAACGATGAATCAAGGATTTGTGAATCATGTTTAGTTGGGAAACAAACGCGTCAAGGTTTTCCAAAAGCAACAACATTCATAGCCTCAAAGCCATTAGAGCTTCTTCATGCTGATTTATGTGGTCCTATTACACCACAACAAAACGGAGTGGTGGAGAGAAGAAACCGAACTCTAATGGAGATGACGAGAAGTTCATTAAAAGCTATGAAGGTACCTAATTATCTATAGGGAGAAGCGGTACGACACTCCACATACCTAAAAAACAGGATACCTACGAAAGCTCTGAAAGACATGACTCCATATGAAAGTTTGCGAAAGAGGAAACCAAATCTAGATCATCTAAGAGTGTTTGGTTGCAAAGCATACGCAAAAGTTGATTCTGCAACTCTTAAGAAACTGGATGATCGATCTCAGACTCTTGTGCATCTAGGAATTGAGCCTGGATCCAAAGCTTACAGATTATTCAATCCAACAATGAAAAGAGTAATAGTGAGTCGAGATGTGGTATTCGATGAAAAAGCAAACTGGAACTGGAAAAAAACTAATGATGGACCAAGTAGGGATCCAGGAATGTTTCACATGAGATGAGGTCAAGTAATTGATGAAGGAGAAGGACCCATAACCATCAACACTGAAGAGAATCACTATGATAATCAAGAAGAAGAAGAGAATATTGAAAACACTGAGAATAACGTAGAAGAAGAAGAAGAAAAACAAGAAGCTTATGCAAGGATAATTCTGAAAGAAGCAGGACTTGAAACTTGTAATCCAACTAAGATACCAATGGAGTTTGGACTTAAAGTTTCAAAGGCACAAGAAGAAGCAGAGATTGATTCAACGAGATATAGAAGAAATGTTGGATGCCTAAGATACTTATTACACACAAGACCAGATTTGGCTTTCTCTGTGGGAGTAGAAGTCCGTTATATGCAGAGTCCACGCAAGTCTCATGTTGATGTAATAAAGCAGATATTGAGATATCTAAGACGAACAATCAGCTGTGGATTGAAGTATGGTCGAGGAGGATTAAAAGGAATTGTTGGGTATAGTGACAGCAGTCATAATATTGACCAAGATGATGGAAAAAGTATGACAGGTCATATATTTTATATAGGAGAAGCACCTATTACATGGTGCTCACAGAAGCAAGACACAGTAGCTCTGTCATCATGCGAAGCTGAGTTCATGGCCACAACAGAAGCAGCTAGACAATCAATATGGCTTCAAGAACTGTTGGGTGAAATCAAAGGAAGAGAACCTAAAAAAGTTCTCATCAAGATTGATAATAAGTCTGCAATTGCACTCACTAAAGAATCATGTGTTTCATGGTAAGACGAAACACATTCACAAAAGGTATCATTTCATAAGAGAATGCATCGAGAAGGAGGTCATTAACGTAGAATACATACCTGGAACTGAGCAGAAAGCAGATATATTGACAAAGGCATTAGCTCGGATCAAGTTTGAAGTAATGAGACAACTGATTGGAGTACAAGATATGTCACGGGTAAGGTTGAAGCTTAACGGGGAGAATGTTGGTTAAACTTCAAACATAGAAGTCACTAACAAGCTGGTTAGGACAAGATTAGGAAATTGATGTAATCCTAAGGGAATTAGAAGTCATCTAGTTCTAAGAAAAGGAAAGACATGTAATAAGGTAATAGGACTAGGAAAAGGAATTCATAGTTCTATATATATATGATCACCAAAGTTGTGGTTGATCATAAGAGCAAGATTAGAGCTTGTGTTTAGTTTTGAGAGATTTTCTAAACATCAATAAAGAGAGTTGTCTTTATATAAGCTAAGTTTCATCTTGTAGTTGCCATTAGATGTCTGACTGACTGAACTACAAAATTTAGTGTGTTTTTTTTTATCAACAATATCCTTTTAGAAATATATCTAGGCATCCTAATCTGTTTATATGAAAACTTTCTTTTATCTTTTTCTTGATTGTCCCATAATTTGTTTTCCTCAGTTTGAATTATCGGTTGTGTTAATTCTTGATCAGTTCGTGACAATGGTAGCCATTACTGGTAGTGCTTGTTCTACTAGTAGTCTTCTCTTCGGAAACAAAGAATTTTTTAGACAACCAAGCAAATTGTGGGCGAAATAAGGTACGTTTTTGCACATTGTAATTGTTTGTTGTGATTTTGCTAGCATGTTCTTAGGTAGAATCCACTGCGGATTATTTAAGTTACGTTGCACATTAGGTGACCGAGTCAATGCACCAGCTTTTTCCGACTGCGCAGTGCTTTTAATGTATGCATCTTTGAATAAATATGATTTTGCACATTTCCTGCCTGCCTTCACTTTTGTAGAGCAGGCACAAGTCAGAGCTATGGCTTCGCAAATCCCATCAGCTCCGAAATCCGAAGAAAAGAATTGTTATAACAGGAACGAGACTTGTTTCGGTGTTTGGGAATGATGTTGATACCTTCTATAACAGACTACTTGAAGGAGAGAGTGGTATTAGTCTTATAGATAGGTTTGATGCTTCACCCTTTTCTGTAAGATTTGCTGGTCAGATATGTAACTTTTCATCCGAAGGTTACATTGACGGAAAGAATGACCGGCGTCTTGATGACTGTTGGAGGTACTGCTTAGTTGCTGGTAAAACAGCTCTTGAAGATGCCAACCTTGGAACCGAAATTCTTGAATCTGTAAGTCTTATTGCAGTACAATCTGTAAAGCAGTTCGTGTTTGCATATACTGTTTGGCTTATTGCAATGTACTTGGATTTTGCGTATGCAACAGATGGACCGGTCGAAGATTGGAGTTCTAGTAGGGACAGGAATGGGAGGATTAACTGCATTCAGCAGTGGAGTTGAATCTCTTCTCCAGAAAGGATACAAGAAGATCACTCCATTCTTTATTCCGTACTCCGTTACGAACATGGGATCAGCATTACTTGCCATTAATACAGGTCTAATGGGTCCAAACTACTCCATCTCTACTGCATGCGCTACTGCAAATTACTGGTTTTATGCTGCAGAAATCATATCAGAAGAGGTGAAGCTGATATAATGGTAGTTGGTGGGACTGAGGCTGCTATTATCCCAATTGGTGTTGGTGGTTTCATAGCTTGCAGAGCTTTGTCTCAGAGAAATGGTTAACCCCAAAAAGCTTCGAGGCCATGGGATAGAGATCGTGACGGATTTGTTATGGGCGAATGTTCTGGTGTGCTGGTAATGACCCCATTTTAATTTTCTGAACCTATGTTCTGAAAGGCGTGCTAGGCGCTCGCCTAGGCGCACGAGTCGTGCAGGGGGGAGCCTTGCCTCCCTTAGCGCCTCAGACGACATAGTCTGAACTTTGTTGTGTGGTTCTGTATATCGGATTTGGTTTCTTGTAGGCAGTGAAAGCTGTTATAACTAACTGCTTGGGGCCGTTGTTTTTTTCCTGTTGATTAGGTTATGTAGAGCTTAGAGATTGCAATGAAAAGAGGAGTCAACATAATAGCGGAGTATTTAGGGGGCGCCGTTACCTGTGATGCTCATCATATGACGGATCCTCGTTCAGACGGACTTGGAGGAGTTTCATCCTGCATAAACAAGATCTTGCATGATGCTGGAGTTTCTCCTGAACAGGTGAGAATAAACGATGCCCGTTATTTTTGCATTCTAGTGTTAGTACAGTTTCCTGCATTTCAATGGAAATTGATAGAATTTCGAGTGAATATCTGAAATTTTTAGGTGACCTACATCAATGCTCATGCAACGTCAACACTTGCGGGTGACTTAGCAAAGGTTAACGCCATCAAGAAGGTGTTTAAGAATACGTCCGAGATTAAGATGAACGGAACTAAGGTAAGATTAATCATCCTCTGACACACTGTTTCTACGTTCTGACAATGATAAGCTCTAGCCATGCTTTTGTCGGTGCAGCAACATTTTAGCCTCGCCACTTTTTCTGTTCTAATGAAATTTGAGGATTTTGTATGTCTTTCTCGTTTCAGTCGATGATTGGGCATGGGCATGTATGTAAAGCTCCATTATGACTATCTTCATTTCTGACTGGATATTTGCTGTTTTGATTTCGACGCAGAATTTGGAGTCTGACGTTACAATTGAGACCGTCCCAAATGTGAAGAAGCAGCATGAAGTTCATGTTGGTATGTATTCACTTCCAAATACATTAAGATCTGTCACAGCAACATCCAAATGGCTATTACATGATTCTTAATCCTGCAAAAAAATGTCTAAGCAGTTAGCTTTCCTTCGCTCATATTTCCCGTTCGTATAGCTTACACTGGTTACCAACTTGTTTGTGTGCACTACCTGCAGGTATATCTAACTCATTTGGCTTCGACGGCACAATTCAGTTGTCGTCTTTGCTCCTTTAAAGCCCTAAACCACTAAAGAAACAATCTTCTTCTTCTTCTTTTCTTCACTCCTTCAGAATGTCAGATAGAATCCCAGCGGTGGTACATGTTTTTCATCCCCTGTTGCAGCCAATATGAGATATTAGGCTTCTTCTTAACTAGCTATGCTGCATTACACATATTGCCGCAGCAGGCACGCTTGGTCCTCCTGCAAAAATAAATAATTATGCATTAATCTCGTTACCAAGGCTTATGAACTTCCTTTTAATAAAATTGTTTATGAACTCTAATTTAATCACCAAACACTGATTTCTTACTAGTCTGCTTTTCAAATTCTATAAAGCACCCAAGTTCTGAACAAACCATGAATACATTTTGTCCTAAAGTGAATGCGAATCGCCAGGAAAATGAAGGCAGGGTCTAAAAATTTCGTCCCTCGTTGCATTACGTTCTTTACCTTAGTGACTGGAGCTTTCTGGGGAAGATCTATGTGGGGCACCTTTTGGGTATGGGATTCTCTGGAAAAGAAGAGATATTTTCATTTTTTTCATAAAAATAGGTACCGACAGAAGCGTCACGGTGAATTTATTGGGCCAAATGGGTGAGTTAGATTACCTAACTCACAACCGATCCAACCTCTTTCTCAAAATTGTCCAAGAGAAACGTACCTTACAATCAAAGTCGGTTAGGTTAGCCTCAACAACAAGCAAGCAAAAATCAAACGTAATATTCTTCTTCCATGAGACGTTTATGTGACCCAACACCAAAACACCATTTTGCTAAGGGGTATTATAAATAAAGACAATAAATTTTGTCCCGTACATGAAAAACCTATTCAGAACTACAGATGGATGCAATTCGATAAAGAAAAACATAGGGTTAAGAATTTTATCCCTTGTTAAGTATAAATAACTCAAATGATAACACGAACAAGTAGGGATGTGCAACGGACGGACGGTTGCGGATTAGGAGTCACCCGCAATCAAACCGTTAAAATTGCGGATTTTGAAAATTGAACCGCAACCGGTCCAATCACCCGCGGATTTAACATCCACGGATTAGCGGGTGATGCGGACCGGATGCGGATTAACCGTGGATTTAGAATTAAAAAAAAAAAGTCTGCATATCTGTGAAAATCCTTTCGTGTGGTTGATCTCTCTATTTATGTTAACTCACTGTCTCACTCCCATGATAATAAATTAATAACAATGAAGCAAATGCCAAAGTTTTGTTGCACAACATTATGAGTACAATATATACTTACTAGGTAGTAATCTTAATTAACACTGCAACTGATAAGTGTAGTGATCTTTAATCATTTGATGTAGCCCCTTGTTTTTGAAAATGAATTTAATTTCCTCTATGAATTGGCAAACAGCAGGATAAATTTTCTGGATTAGTGCTTTAGCAGGATTCTTGTCCACATTAGACCACCTTTGACGGATAATTAACTGCTACCTTGTTTTTTGTTTATATTTAGTATCAAGAGGAGGGCACAACTTCTTTTTCCAGTAGTTCTCACAACGCACAGAGTGGATCACATGCAAGCATCGAGAAGCTTCAAAACCTTCAGTTTCTTCAAGAAGATTATGCAGATCTTGAAATGTTCTCTGAAGAGGATGAACCTCTTATTCCCAGTAAATTAAATTAGAGATATCTAATCTAATCTAAAATCTAAAACTCATTTTTTACGGGTGCGGATGAATCCGCGGATTTCAAAGTAAAACCGCAACCAAACCGCTAAACCTTACGGATTTGAAAACTCAACCGTGTCCGATCCATAGATTCTTGCGGATTGATTTTCACCGCAATTTTACGAACGATTGCGGGTGAAAACCGCGGTTTTGGTTTTTATGCACACCCCTACGAACAGGGTGCTATACAAAATCAAACTCAAAGAAACGTCTTGACACTGCATTTCATCGGGCCCAAATGGCCTCAAGTCTCAAGCAACCCAAAAAAACCAAACAGAATATCCTTTCCATAAGAGCATTTACCGTCAAGTAAGTACCAAAAAAAACATTTCTCAAAGGGGTGTCACAAATAAAGCAACAAATCATAGGACCTAAAACAAAATAACCACCTCTATATAAAGCCCGATTCAACCCTGTTTCGTCCTATATCACTCAGTTCCTCATTTTTCAAATCAGAGAGAGACGAAGCCGAAGAAGTTTCTCTCTCCTCAGCTCAGTCCTTCATCTTCTTCAAAGGTAAAACCCTACCCTAGTTTACAGATTTTGATTTCTTTCTTCATCGTTAAACCCTAGAAATCCATCGTCATGGAGTGGAATGCAGAAACCCTAAAAATCTTATCAGAATGTTTCTTACACACACTATCACCAAATCATGAACCTCGTAGACAAGCTGAATCATACTTATCAGAAGCATCTGATAAACCTAATTTCGGTCTCGCCGTTCTTCGTTTAGTTGCTGAGACGAACATCGATGATCAGATCCGTATTTCTGCTGCTGTTAATTTCAAAAATCATCTTAAATCGAGATGGATTTCGGTAGAAACGAACAAGAATCACCGTGGTAATAACAATCCTGATGCTCCTGTTTTGTCTCCAATTGATGATACTGAGAAGGAACAGATTAAACAGTTGATTTTGCCATTGATGTTGTCTGCTTCGCCGAGGATACAGAGTCAGTTGAGTGAAGCGTTGGTTGTGATTGGGAAACATGATTTTCCTAAAGCTTGGCCTGCGTTGTTACCTCAGATTGTTACGAGTTTGAGACAAGGTATGGAGAATAATGATTATGTTACTGTTAATGGGATTTTAGGTACTGCGAATTCGATTTTTAAGAAGTTTAGGTATCAGTATAAGACGAATGATTTGTTGCTTGATTTGAAATATTGTCTTGATGGTTTGGCTGCGCCGTTGCTTGAGGTTTTTATGAGGACTGCCAATGTGATTGATAGTATGGTTGGTGGTGGTGCTGTTACCGCTGCCAATCTGAAACCACTTATGGAGAGTCAGAGGCTTTGTTGTAGGATTTTCTTTAGTTTGAATTTTATGGAAATACCTGAGTTTTTTGAAGATCATATGAAGGAGTGGATGGGGGAGTTTAAGAAGTATTTGACTAGTACTTATCCTGCTCTGGAAGGTGGTGGTGGTGATGGTTTGGCACTTGTGGATGATCTTAGAGCTGCAGTATGTGAGAATATTAGTTTATATTTGGAGAGGTATGAGGAGGAGTTTGCAGGTTACTTGAAGGATTTTGCACTTGCAGTTTGGACACTTTTGGTTGGGGTTTCATCGGCGACAGGTCGTGACAGGTTAACTATTACCGCGATTAAGTTTTTGACTACAATCAGTACGAGTGTACACCACAACTTGTTTGCCGGAGCTGATGTATTGCAGCAGATTTGTCAGTCTATTGTGATTCCGAATGCAAGATTAAGGGAAGAGGATGAGGAGTTGTTTGAGTTCAATTACGTGGAGTTTGTTCGGAGGGATATTGAGGGGAGTGATGTTGACACTAGGAGGAGGATAGCATGTGAGTTACTCAAAGGAATTGCCACCAACTATAAAACAGAAGTTCAATCCATTGTTGTGGAACAAATTAAAAATATGTTGGCTGTTTTTAATGCAAATCCAGCTGAGAATTGGCGGGATAAGGATTGTGCTATTTACTTGGTTGTTTCCCTTGCAACAAGAAAGGCTGGAGGAACTTCTGCCTCAACTGATCTTGTCGATGTCGGTGAATTTTTTGGATCAGTTATTATCCCAGAGATTCAAAGCCAGTCCGGTTCTGCCATGTTGAAAGCTGGTGCTTTGAAGTTCTTTACAGTTTTCAGGAATGAGATACCGAAGCAGACTGCTGTTGGATTGATGGGTGATGTTGTTCGGTTCCTCGCATCAGAGTCAAATGTCGTTCACTCTTACGCTGCAAATTGTGTTGAAAAGCTCTTGTTAATCAAGGATGGAGGGCAGAGGAGGTTTAATTCCACTGACATCAACCCCTTCCTTCCGATTCTCATGACTAACCTTTTCAATGCCCTTAAGTTTCCCGAATCAGAAGAGAATTCTTATGTAATGAAGTGTATAATGCGGGTTCTCGGAGTTGCTGATTTTTCTCAAGAAGTTGCTGGACATTGTATTACTGGTTTGACACATCTTCTCAGCGAGGTTTGCAAAAATCCGAAGAACCCTGTCTACAATCACTATCTGTTTGAGGCAGTAGCGGGTTTGGTTGGGCGGGTGTGTGAGAAGGATCCTTCTTTGATACCAACCTTTGAAGCTAGCATATTTCCAATACTCCAATATATTTTGGGCCAGAATGTCACTGAATTTTGGCCTTATGCTTTCCAGCTATTAGCACAGCTCGTCAATCTGAATAAACCACCTCTTCCAGCTAGTTATATGTCGATCTTTGAGCTTCTCCTTGCAACCGAGACATGGAAGGGACACGCTAACACACCTGCTCTTGTTCAGCTTCTTCAGGCCTATCTGAAGAAGGCTCCTGATGAACTGAGCCAAGGGGGTAGGCTTGGCCAAGTGCTCGGGATATTTCAAAAGCTCGTCGACATACCAAGCACAGAAGAGCTAGGGTTTTATGTGCTGAACACCATTATAGAGAACCTCAGGTATGATGTGATCGCACCTTTTGTTACTCACATCTGGACTGCGCTCTTTACAAAGCTCATGCAGAGTCCCAAGGTTAAATTCATCAAGTGTATGGTGATATATATGTCACTATTTTTGGTCAAGTATGGACCTCCAGCACTCACTGATTCAATCAACGCCATTCAGAACGATGGAAAATTACTTGGTAGTATAATCGAGCAGTTTTGGATACCTCATCTGAAATCCATAATTGGGACAATTGAGTTGAAGTTAACTGCTGTTGCTTCGACCAGATTAATATGTGAATCTACAGTCCTCTTGGATCCTGCAGCTGCTGCTACTTGGGGGAAAATGTTGAACAGCATTGTTACCCTTCTCTCTCGACCAGAAGAAGAAAGGGTTGATGAAGACCCAGAAGTGCCAGAAATTGGGGAGAATGTGGGTTACAGTGCTAGCTTTGTGCGTCTCCACAATGCTGGAAAGAAAGATGAAGATCCTGTTAGTGATATAAGGGACCCGAAGGAGTTCTTGGTAAGGTCTTTGGCAAGGCTCTCAGCTATGAGTCCTGGAAGGTATCCGACAATTATTCAACAGTCTTTGGATCCAGCCAATCAAACAGCATTGCTCCAGCTCTGCAGCACATACAATTGCACCATAGTCTGAGTAAGTTGTTGTGCGCTTTTTGCTTCTTCTTTTTTCCTTATGTGATCTGTACTTTTTATGGTTTACTTTTCACTTACCTCTTACATCTATTATCGAGGGACTAGTGTGGCCTTGCTTGTTAGGTTTCTTTTGTGGGTTTGTTAGAATTAGGTGCAGTTATGAGTAGAAATCAATTCTGTCCAAAACAAGTTTTCTAAACTTGAATGTGCTTTTTGCCATAAATCATCATTTTGTCTCTATTTAGGTTAACCATAGTGACCAAGACCAATGGCATCATTTATCATTTTTTTAGTGCCTTTTGCTCCTTGATTTTGTTGTTTAGATATCCAATTTTTTCTCTTAAAAAGGGTGTGTGACAAATCTCAACAGTATCTGCATATAAGTATGGAATTGTTTGTATTTCATGCGTTCCACTTCTCTGCTTGTGAATCTGCTCACAGACCACTACTCAAGCATTTCACAGGATTTTTTTATCTTTTTTCCTGATGTATGCTAGAAGTCCAAACTAATAGATAGCAAAACTTGAACATAGGAAGGTTTTTTTTCAGCCAACTTAGTTTCATGTGGACACGGAAAATCTATGAAGGAATGTTTGCAACAAGACCCTGCTATGAAGTTCTTGCAAGGTCTACAGAGTCACTTTTTGTCATTAGGAGTCCGATCATACTAATGGAACCATTTACGGATCTACCACAAAGATCTATTCGTCTGTTCGACAAGAAGAGAAACAACAAGAGACCACTACTAACTTTTTAGAAATAAGAGTTGTATTGATCTTTTGTTGTTTCCCCTCTTGGCGAATCAAGGAATAAATCTTTGTGGTGGATGGAAATGGCTCCATTACTAGGATCTGGCTCCTAATGGCAGAAAATGAATTGTGCAAACCTTGCAACACTTTCGCAGCACAATCTTGGCATTGAATGATCGACAGAACTAATACTTGGATACATCTATTGCAAACATGCATTGTTAATTGTGGTGATGGACCGAAAGGTAACATTCCTGTTCAAGTTTGTTGTATAGGATTAAGGTGCTTGAAAACATTGACCTTCAGACTTTTGTGGTTGATTTGGGTTTGGGAGTAGTATCCTGAGGACTCACTCGCATAGTCTCCAAAACTTACAATTTCACGTAATCTGTGAACCCCTGTGCTGTTGCATAATGATTCAATGGGTGTTTACTTAAATTTCAAAAATAAAGACATCGTTGCTTCCTTAGCTTTAACATTTAATTTAAGCCTGTACTCTTGTTCATCTGTTCAATTATCGGTTATTCTTTTGAAGGTTTCTTAGTTCATCTTCTTTAATATCTGCATTAAGCGAATGAAGCGAAAGAAGCTAATTTGTAGCCGTTCTTTTTGTTCTATGTTTATTTTGCAGGAATTATTTTGCAGTAATAGTAGGTTACAAGAAAATGAAAAAAAGGCTACTCAAAAAAAAAAAAATTGGGGTCTGGTGAATCCTACAATGCATTTGTGAGGTGGGATCGGTTGCTTCTATACGCTGGAGATTGCAGTGAACTGGTTCGTGTCACTTGTGTCTCCTATGCTGATAGATATTGAAGATTACTGCAGATCGGGTCGTCATCAGGTCATTTTGCATTTAGTTTGTTGTCATTTTTCCTACTCAACTTTTTCTCAGTTTCATATTTGGAGGGGTTCAAATATGCATAGCACTATCTTTTTTTACTTGGTGTCTTTTGTAATGGGAAAAAGGGACAAAAGAGGAAAAAACTGTATCCCTCCCAAAGTATAGTGTTGTCGGTGAGTCTGTTAAATTGAGTCACTTTTATCTTCAGGGGAAAGTTGTCGTCGAGAGTATAGATAGTGTTGTTGATGAGTTGGTTAGTTTTTGAGGCACTTTTCTTTGGGGAAAAGTTGTCGGAGTCGGTCACCTCATATAGTACTGGGCACTTCATATGGAAAATCATTCATACATCTTTTTAGTCTTCTTCACTGTTGTTATTTCATCTTTTTGATTTTGCATTACTTTCTTTATTGCAACAACCTTTCTTCCCTTCTTTGGGGCTAGTGGGATTGCGACTTGCAAAGACCCAACCAACTAATCTACTGGGCCATGTTTTGCGCTAAGATTTGCTTGTGAGCCCTGGTTGGCTGTAGATGTTCATCCCCGTATTTCTCCATATTGAAAGTTTCACATGGAATTTGTGATATTGATTTTAGATTTAAATCTTGCTTTTACTTCCATAAAAATAGGACTAGTATCACATTTTCTCCATCTCCATGGCAAGACTATTTTGCATTCTGCAAAACGAAAAAAATGAAGCAGAATCACACCTTTTAAAGGTGACTTGGAAGCGCTTATAGCCCTCTCTCCCTCTGTAAAAATAACCGAAGTTCTTATTTTGTGGAATGCCGAAGTACTTTCATTTGAACAACTATGAAAACAAAATAGAATGGGATATTGGGGGAAATTGAAAATGTAGTAACAAGTTTCTTTGACCGGAGCATACTGAAAACATGATACATAATATGCATGAACGCTATATCTAACAATGCTATGAAATAGCATGACTGATATCCAACTAGATTAGATTTGTCCGGGAAGGGGAGGAAAAAGGCGATCAAGAAAAGCAATCGAGGTATTGACTTCGTTGGTGCAAGTTTTCTATGGATATAATCTTAGATCTACGATCATGTTTTGTATAAACACAATAATCTATTATTCAATTAAAGTTTACATGTATAATCATGTGTTAAATCTAATTGTTCTTGAACTACCTGTCTTACATTTCTGGATGTCCCACGGCACGGTTTCGGTTTTTGCTGGAGTTACAAAATGATGCAAATCAAAGCCTGTTTAGCTCCTTTACGGGAGGTTGCCACTGCAATTGCATTATACAGTAAAACTTCTTTAAAATAATAGTTTTGGGACGAGAAAAATCATTATTTTAGAGATTATTATTTTAAGAAAGTTTTACTGTAAATGTTTGAACAAAAAAAACAGGAAAAAATGAAAGGTTCTACCCGGGTTACCGGATTCAGAGTCTGATGTCCTAACCGCTAGACCATAGAACCATTTGATGACTGTTAACTGTTTTTCTTTTCTAAAAGCATATTGAATACCTCGCTCTTTAGTTTTATGTTTAGGAGGAGCCATCCAACACTAGTCTGCTCAACAGAAAGGGAAAATAAATATCAGCAGTCTAATCCCTCCGTATCACTATCGAACAACTTTACCACCTTGGTACAGGAACACTTATTCTGGGCTTGGTTAGCATCATGCCTAAACGCTTTTCGACCACGACGTTATCGATCATCTCAACGACCCTCAAACTAGATCTTTTTTGATTCTTTATACATTATCAAATTAAAACTGTTGTAGACTAGGTTAGATAGATAAAAAGGTTTGATCATTGAGGTTAACTAGACAAGAACCAAACTAACCTCTATACAACTATATGATAAGCCCATCTCCTATTGAAAATATCCAAACACTTGGTGGGAGGATATTGCTTTTGCATCATCAAATGGGCAATGCCCAAAAAGGAATAACTACTAATATTGTATTAGTGTAATTTATAGTGCATGCTTTTTCCAAATTGATAAGAGAAAACAACTCACATTGAACAAGTCTAGTACTCAAAATTTGGTCATTGTCTCATTATTTACAAACATATTATTAGTTGGGACCAAAATTCAAAGTTGGAAGTTGCCTATTGTTTTCATCCACTTAATCCTATTGGAAGAAGAAGCAAAAGAAAAAAAAAATTAATTAGGTAAAAAATTAACATAACAAAAAATTAGGTATTTTTGTTTTCATACAATGACCTTTCCAATTTCTTCCAACCTTCCAACCGGGAAATCTTTTACTACTTCAAGCAAAATCATAATTCCGATACAAAAAATATCACATTTCCAAAATATTTGGATTTTGCTTTTTATTTTATTTTTTCGAGCACGAGGAATCAAAATGAGATTATCAGTATATATTGACACCCAACAAAATAAAACATTATAAACCGGATTTCCCGAGTATATGATTATGCTACATTATTGTTATTATCTACTTGATTAAACATTACAACAATGGTGGTACCACATCTAATAACTATTGATTAATTAACAAAGGAAAATCAGTGTTATATTATTGGTACCTTGTCTTTGAATAAATGAATACCTAATTAAAAAAAGATAATAATTAGGGAAGGTCCTAATAGACTTAAAAACAAACTAGACAAGTGGTACAGTGGTCCCAAATCCCATCAAAACAAGTTACCTCCATGATTGGAACATATTCCTACTAGCAGCTAGTAACTAAGTTTGTGTATGTAAGAAAACTTAGTTGTTTAAAGTTCCTGCATCGCATTGCATTGGGTCACTACATGTTGATTAGCTTAGGATTTGATTTTTGAGTTTCAAAACAAACAATGGGTAAGTTTGTTGCTGCATTGTCAAGGAAGGATAACCATCTTTTTACATGCCACCAGTGGCGGAACCAGAAATTTAGTTTATGAGGGGTTTTAGGGCTTGATTATTTTTAGACATCTGGGTTAAGCCTGTAATTTAGGCATGTTGTATCATCTCAACCAAAATTAGGCAGTGAAAAAAAAAAGGATCTTTGGGCTTTTGGGCTCTAGCCTAGATGTAATTCCGCCCCAGCATGTCACGTTTTGTGAGGGCAGTGGCGGAACCAAGAATTAGTATCAGGGATGTTTTTTTTTTTAAATAAATATATAGATTTTAGTGAACTAAATACTTAATATTAGTAGGCTAAAATATATTCTAGGATCACATTAAGGACTTCTACATCATTTTTGAGATTTTATAGGGGGGAGAGTCAGGGTTAGTCAACCCTTTGCTCCACACCTGTTTGGGGAGTTCCAGCACCAAAGCTCCCTAAAAGCAAACACTACGAAAAGAGAAATTTATCCCCCAAAACCTAAAATCTTTGAGAAGTTTTGGGATGAAAAGCAATTACACGAGGGTATCTTTAATTTTTTCTAGATATTTAGTAGAGTCTTGACGGATACTAAACCAAAACGAAAACGAAAAACTTTTTTTTTTCGTTAATTTTAGGTGGACCAAAAAAAAAAGTGTTACGGGTGCTAGGTATCTGTTAGAGATTTTTTCTTTCCCCTTTCTTGTTTGATAAAGTTGTGAAAAAAGGGAGGGACATGCCACATTTTGAGTGTTTTTGCCCGGTCATAGTAGTCGTATTATAGTAGAATGAGGGTGCCATTATAGTTGCTCTAAAAGCAAGTTTAAGAAGTGAGTCTAGGTTGGAGGTAAAAATCTATCACCATATTCTCGTTTTGAAGGGTGATTTCATCACTTAACCTCTTGTTGTAAGTAGCTAGGTTGTGTAACACAATGTTTGTTTACTCCAGACTCGCGTCGGAGTGATCTGGATTTGAGTGAAATCACCTGATTCATCTGGATCTGACTCGATATGTTTGTTTTGAGTTATATATGACTCATATGGCTCAAAAATATTGAGTTAGTGGTTTGATCCCATGAATCAGGAGTATTTGTTACCTGACTCAAATGGGTCCGAACCAGGGGTTATGTCTGAGTCAGAGGTCGAGTCAGATCTGACTCAAAATGGAAAACAAACGGTCTGACCGCTGACTCGGCCCGAATCAGCTGCAAACAAACAAGGTCTAAGTTGCGATTCTAAAAATACAAGTTCTAACATCAAATGAATGTGATGAGAGATTGTAGTTTCCATCCACGATTTATAAAGGGGGATACCAGTCTTACTAAGTGCTGATACCATTTCATCGATCCAACGATCAGGATCGGTGGGATCTTTTTGTCCTATATGAAACGGTATCAGCACTTAATAGAACTGGTATCCCCTTTATAAATCATGTTTCCATCTCTCTAAGAAAACTGCATGGTAACTAGTTTTTTTTTTTTATATAATAGTGGATTGAAAATTTTAAATATACGCAAATCTCCTTCAAAATAAATAAATAAATAAATATATTACTCTTCTTATGACATCATTCTGTGAAAATTAATCATATTTTTGAACAAATGATTTTGGCAACGTATGCTCTCACTCACAACGTCCAACATAAGTGGACCAGTTCAGACATTCTGATTAGGATTGTTTCTCTCTTTGTAAACAACCGTTAATTCTATTTCTCTGTTTTGTTTACATGCTCTACATAAAAAAAAAAAAAAAAAAAGAAAAGAAAAAAAAAACCATGACCTAAATTTCTCCTTACACCCAATAGCGGTCGTGTGCATTATTAATGAATAGTCTTAGTTAGCAAAAGGCTACTAACTAAATTGGTCCTAACCTTATATTAGAACCAATCCGCACAGTATATATATAGTATAGGAGGAGGACCAATTGAGAGTTTTATTTGCATATATAGAAAAATCAAAAATTAGGTACATTACTAGTATATCTTACCAACCTTAATAAATGAATAAAGAGGGAACTAAAATGTTTGGAAGGTAGAAAAGATTTGTTCAACCAATGAGTGTTAGTCAAATGAACAACCCTAATTGGTTGGATTTGATTCCAACTATTGATGATGACCAAGGTCTATCATTTAGGTCAAACATGATTGAACAAAGTCAAGATCCTAATATCTAACCTACCTTGGAATATACAAGAGGTTCCAATAAGTCCAAGGTTTACGTTAATTTGCCTATAATGATCTCCCCACATGTTTCAATGACTATGGATTCCGAACCAAACCCCTCTTGTGGGGGAGCCGACATGAGTTTAAAAAAAGGTACTTCAAAATCTACTAATTTGATAATGCTAATTATTATTAATTACTATTACTATTATAAAAGGAACACCCCTTAGTACCGTACATGAACAGTAATTTGAAGCTGTAGATTTCTGTTTGACTATTTTACCCTTACTCAATGGTGATGCAAGTGATGAGAAATAAATAATAGGAGGACATATTAGTAATTGAATTGTTTGATGAGAAATACCATATGATACTAACTTACGAATGGACCCGGATCTAGCTTGCACGTGCGTAAAAAGGGGCACAAATGCTACTTCAAAATCTACTAATTTGATAATGCTAATTGCATTGCTAATTAAGTAAATGAAATACATATATTAATGGGCTAATCACCAAATAGTATTCAAACTTTTGGGGTGACTTTGTGGAACCCTCAATGACATCAAATAAAAAAAAAAATGTTGTGGGTGGGTATAAAGAGAGGAATGAGATTGGTCAAGATTAAGGGCAACCAAGGAACACCAACCAAATTGGTCTCCACATGGGGTGTACAATCACTACTACTAGTCCTTCTCCTCATAGCTACAACTAGGTCACTCCCTATCATCAAAAAAATAAAAAAAAATAAAAGGATTTTTCTATTGAGATGGAGGAAAACTCTCTTTTTCCTATTGATCCATTATTATTATTATTATTATTATTATTATTATTATTATTATTTTATGTGAGGATTTCCTCATCACATCAAACTTTAGCATGTTGCATTTGAGAAAGTTCTTGTGAAAACAATCCAAGGTAGTAGTAAAAAAGGATGAAAGTTCCAAGATTCTTAGTATATTTCAAAGTTTTTGAATGTGGGTAAACAATTTGACATTCCCTATATTTTACCTATTGTTAATGATGTATACCCTTTGTTCCTCGTCTTGTCACTTGAGAATCCATAGGTGTGATGGGAAATTGTTTTTCCAAACCCAATTGATTATTTTAATACCGTTGGATCAAAAATACTATAAATTTTTTTTTGTGAAGTTAATTCATCTGTTATGATAGTCAGAAAAAAAAATAGTAAGTATTTATTTTTTGGAATGTGATGCTGACGAATTTCAAATTCAGTTTGTTTTTTATCATCATTTCAACAGTTTTACCACGATATTTGTTAAAAAACAACATAGTATTCGATTTTACAGAAGTAACAAAAATAATAATAATATTGTTATCGTAATAATTGTTATTGTGCTCGTAATAGAACAATAAACTCAAAAGAGAAAACGAAAGTACTAAAAACACAAGTAATTTGCTTCAGAATTAAATCCTAAACGCGCATTAAATACCCATACGCTCAAAAATGTTTATTCGTCTGTAAAAATGTAACTCTTTTTTTTTTTTTTTT
>NW_020631041.1:8694506-8705934 GCF_003573695.1 Papaver somniferum
CATCTTCTTTTCTTCTTTTTATTGAAGCAAATAAATGTTACAAGATTGTAAAAGAAAACAAATAGAAAAAACACTTTGCAATTGCTAGTTGAATGCTAGCTATACAATAATAATAATAATAATAATAATAATAATAATAATAATCAATAATGTGCTTCTCCCATTTATATACCAAAACAATATTTTAGGGTTTAAAGTTTGTGATGTGGAGATTAAAGTATTTTGACCCTTAAAAATTCAATGACCCTTGATAATAAGAATGAGTCATTTTCTTCCTCTTAGTTTCATTCATGAGGCAAAATCAAAATTGCTGTACTTCACTTCCCTTAATAAAAATGTACTATTAATTTAAGTATAATTGTATTTTTTTAAACCTGATTATAAGGACAATTCACACACGTATTAAGAACTTGATTGGTTTGTCCTTGCTTGTAATCCATGTTCTTAATTAACAAAATATTTTTTTCTCTTTTCTTAAGCAAAAGTTGTAAATTATTGGATTAAATACTAATCACACACACACACTAAATAAGATTCTTATCCTAATTAATTAATTTTATGCACTAATTATAGGTTTGAAATGACATCATGAGAAAAGGAGAAAAGGGATACAATGTTATGGTTAATAATTGGTGATTAGTTTGGGTGTTAACAGGTAAGGGTTTTGTGGTCCTAAACCTATGGAGTTTAAAATTAACCTTTTCTTTGTAATCGAGATTAACCGAAATAAACAATCATGCCATCAACCCTGTTGCCATGATTCAACAGTTATGCGAATCAACTTGTTTTAAACTAGATTTGTTCGTACAGTTATAATACGTCTGATCCCAAGTTTATTTTCGTGTTAACGTATATCAAACTGTGTAACTTGTGTTATATAACATTGCAATTATAGGTTGCAGCAATGAATCCATTTTGACATAAATGGTGAATGGCGAGAAACAAATGGATCTCAAATGAATTAGTCTTTTTCATATTTAAAGCCATAAATCGCATATTATTGGAATTCTAATTTATTTTATTTTTAAGTCATTTTCGTAATAAAATAAACAAAAGTAAGTGATGATGTCATTACACTCTCAAATAGCTTTCACCATACCAAGTGGAAAATGGTCGACAACACAAACCATATTGCCTTGTGGCTTTAGATGCCATCCGTTTCAGTTTCCAAGTATATACCCACATGCCACTCAATTCTGTCATATCCTTATGGAAATAAGATATTAATCGGTGAATATTACTAGCGAAAATTTAGTATTGCCATGAGCATAGGCAATCCAAATTTTTTTTTTTCATTTTAATTGTATTTACTAGTATGAAAATGCCAAGTATCTCATAGATTTAGCCAGAAAAGAATCCGGGGTGAAAAAAGAATTGGGATCCTATTTGCGCATTTGTTTGTCCAAATGTTAGAAAGATCACCCTCCAACCGTTGAATCCCCTTCCGATATAAATCATAGCAAAAATCGATATAAATGTAGAATCGTTCTTACGGATCATGAATAATTGTTCACTTGACATTTTAATCTCATCCATAATCGGGATAATTCCGAAAATCTTATTGTTAACGGACGTGTAACCGCACCAAGTTGAAACCACTATGATAACGCCACGTGTAGTGGTGGTCCAACAGATTTTTTTTGTCGATTTTGATGGGAAAGAAAGAGGAGTTCTGTTTGCTGGAGCAGGACTGCCTGCTTTGAAGCAGACAAAAATCGACGGGTGAGAGACTTTTTTAACGGTGACGGAAAGTTCACGGGAAATTATGTAAACTCGTGATACATGTACCTTCTCTCCGGTTAAGAGCACACCCCACCTGAATTTGTCAGTCAGGTCCGTTGAGAACTTGACATGCAACAAAAATGTACCCACAGTATACAACACCACCATGTTATGTTCAGATTCATGGTGCAGATCAATTTCCCAGGGCCAATGTCACTGTAATATATTGGTTAAGTTGTTGGATGATGGTGGCGATACCAAGGATCAGAGTTCGATATTTACTATCGCCAAACTTTTGTCGATAATTTTTTTTTATTTAATGATATGTTAAAGAAAATTTGTTATGAAACATCATCGCCGAACTAACTGTCGATATTTTGATTTTTAAAAGCCGAAAAGCAATTTATGAATATACATGGAAACGCATTGTAAGGCGCAAAACCATTTATTATGTACTCGAGGACCCGGTGAGAGACTTGGTATCCCATAACCGAAATTTATCTATTTATGCAAACACCATTAAATATAAAGAAAACCGTTACCGTTAATTAACTCTAACGCATAAATGGGTACAGCGAGAGATTGTCAGTGAGTAAAGGCGCCGCCGTTATCAGAAGCAACTTTTCCGTTTACCAGTGCTGCTCTGTTTTCTTTCTTACTTAGAAAACTGTGATCTGAACCCTGAACTTAATCAATAATCAGAGAGGGAGAGAGAGAGAGAAAAACAGAAGTAAGTTTGGTTTGGGGATTTGGTAACGTCGTTTTCTGGTTAGTAAATTATAATAAAAACAGAGCAAAAAAAGAAAAGAAAAGTGATAAAGAGCTTCTCTTTCATGTTAAAACGAGGTTCTTGCAGGTTGCAGTCTGAGAGTCTTTTCTACTGAGAGAGAAAAAAAAAAACTTTAAAAGTGGGTTTGTTTTCTTTTTGTTTGTTCAAAGTTATTAAAGCTCAAGCTTTGTGGATCAGTTTCTTTTTTTTCTCAGAGGAAGAAGAAGAAGAAACGTTTTTGAGAGTTTTGTAACGGAAGAAAACTGTTGCTGCTGCTGTTGATTAAAGAGCATTTATAGTGTGGGTTTATTTATTGGTTGTGGAGAAACGGTTTTGGGATTTTATATGTAGAAAGAGAGATTGATTGGATTTTTGAGGTTTGGGTTTTTGTTTGATTTTGGTGTTTGAGAGAAGAAGACAGAGGGAGGAGGTGGTGGTGGTTTACTGGTTTTAATGGCGTTTATGTTTGATAATAGCTCAGGCTTTCCTGGGGAAGTACAAAATAATACAGGTGAGATTCTTATGTTTAATGATTTTGATGATAATGGGGGTTAATTTTTCTGGGTTTTGATTCAGAAATTAGAAATGAAGCTCCCTTTTCTGTGTTTGATAATGGGGGTTTCTTAAATCTTCTGGGTTTTTTTCCAGAAATTAGAGAGCCCCTTTTTTCTGAGTTTGATAATGGGGTGTTCTTAATTTTCCTGGGTTTTGATTCAGAAACTAGAAATTGAAGCTCCCTGTTCTTAGTTTGATAATGGGGTTCTCTTAATTTTTCTGGGTTTTGATTCAGAAGTTAGAAATGAAAGCTCCTTTTTTCTGATTTTGATTTTGATTTTGTGTCTATTTTGACTCTGGTTGACTTTGATTTTGTGCAGGTTATGGATGTGATGATCTGTATTCAGAGTTATGGAGAGCTTGTGCTGGTCCTCTTGTTGATGTTCCAAAAATTGATGAAAGGGTTTACTATTTCCCTCAAGGTCATATGGAGCAAGTAAGACTCATCATCCCTAAACTGATTATTCTCCTTTGTTCATCCATTTCTGTTTTCTGGTCAAATTTTGAGCTAATTTGGTACATTATTTGTTTTTTGTAGTTAGAAGCATCAACAAATGAAGAATTAGTTCAAAGAATTCCTTTGTTTAATCTACCTTCAAAGATTTTGTGTCGAGTTGTTCATATCGAATTACTGGTATGTATTGATCTTTGTTCTTCTCTATAGTTGGATCTTTATGTTATGATGTCTAGTATGAAGCTAATTGGAGATGTTTTGTTTCGTCGTTAGGCTGAACAAGAAACTGATGAGGTTTATGCAAGAGTTACTTTGCAACCAGAAGATGATGTAAGGAATCAATCAATCTCCCATTGAAGTGTTTTCTTATGTTGATTTTGTTGTTGTTTGATTACTTATGAACTTATCGTTTGTGTGTTTTTGTTGCATTGTAGCCGAATGAACCTAATAGTCTTGATCCATGCTTACAAGAACCACCAAGAGAGGGTGTTCAATCTTTTTGCAAGATTTTGACTGCTTCTGATACTAGTACTCATGGAGGGTTCTCCGTTCTTCGGAAACATGCCAATGAAAGTTTACCTCCGCTGGTAAGAATTATTTCATTTCAATCGACTCTTACGTTTTCTGTTCTTTTGTTTAGTCTGGATCTAATTCTGTAAGGCTTGTTTTTGTGTTCTGTAGGATATGACCCAAGCAACACCGACTCAGGAATTGATTGCAAAGGATCTTCATGGCTACGAGTGGCGATTTAAGCATATATTTAGAGGTATGTAACAGTAGTAGTTTATTCAAAATTTTTATGCAAGAACAAAATCTGGATCTAGCAATTTATCATGGAAGCCCATACTTCTTTATCCATGTCCTGGTTATTGACTGCTGCTGATTATTACATGGACAGGTCAACCTCGAAGACATTTACTTACAACTGGTTGGAGCACGTTTGTCACTTCTAAGAGATTGGTTGCTGGGGATACTTTTGTATTTCTCAGGTAACCAGGGCTTTAAATTTCCAAATCTTTCGCTATCTCTATTTAGGATTGCTTCTGATCTCTTGTTTACTTCATGTGTAGAGGGGAGAATGGGAATTTACGTGTTGGAGTAAGGCGTCATGCTAGGCAACAAAGTAATATGCCCTCATCTGTGATATCCAGCCAGAGCATGCATCTTGGAGTGCTCGCCACAGCATCTCATGCTGTATCGATGAAAACTCTCTTCATAGTTTACAACAAGCCAAGGTTTGAGCTATTCCGCCTCTAATTAGATCCGAAAGTTTCTTGGATTCCCTTCAGTTTGCCTAACTTTGTTCGTCCTTCTGTTTGGGTAATCAGGACAAGTCAATTTATAATTGGCCTGAACAAGTATTTAGAATCTTTGAAAAATGGATTTTCTGTGGGAATGCGATTTAAGATGAGATTTGAAGGGGAGGATTCTCCGGAGAGAAGGTATGTGACTACGTGTATTAATATATAAGATCAATTCTATCGGTGGTTTCTTTAATTTTTTTTTTTACGGGATTATTGGGCTCACCTGAATGGTATTCATGATTTGCCAGGTTTTCTGGTACAATAATTGGAACTAATGATGTTTCTCCCCAGTGGTCAGATTCCAAGTGGAGATCATTGAAGGTAGATCTTCGATATAACATTTATGTAGTTTAACAATTTATTATCTTGTTTCCATGTCACCCATCTCAAACCATACGTTTATTTTCTAGGTTCAATGGGATGAACCTTGCTCTACACCAAGACCTGACAGAGTTTCTCCATGGGAGATTGAGCCTTTTGTTGCTTCTCCAGCTCCTCCAAAGCCGATTCAACCTTTGGTATCAAAAAATAAAAGGCTTCGAATCTCCACAGATCTCCCAATTCAAGGTATGGAATCTGATATCGATCTTTCCGTTTGTGCATATGATTTCATTTGGTAATAGGAATATGTGCTAATTGTTTTTTTTTTTTTAAATTTTTTTTCTGTTGGTAGGAACTACTGCAAGTTCTGTAGCTTCACCACTCTGGTATCCTGGAGCGACACAATCCAATGAAGTAACTGCATCGAGTGGCATGGACATTCAAAGTAGTGAAACTCAAAGCATCTGGCTACCCAAACAAAATGAGAACATGGGAAATTTTGTAAACAGCAACGGTATCATGAGGATCCAGAGGGAGTCCCTTGGAAATGCTTCCCTTGATCTGTTTCAAGATGATAGAACAGCTTCGATGTGGTCAGGGCATTTGGGTTATTCAGACGCTGACCATTCATTAATCACAAAGAATGATCATATGCAGGACCAAGTAGAATCGGAAAAGAAATCTGAGACTCCAAGTGGTTACCGTTTATTTGGGATTGAGCTGATTAACAATACAAATACCGCAGCCAATATAGTCAAGGAACCAATAAATGACATCACTGTTTCCAGTGCCATCGCTGAAATAACTGTCCCCTCAACCTTATCTGGGTCCGAGTCAGATCCACAATCTGCTCTTTCAAATGCATCCAAAGAACAGCAAGTACTATTGCAAGCACAGCCTAAGAGCTTCTCGACAGCTACCAGAAGTCGTACTAAGGTATTGAAGCTGGGCTGTCTAGTAGATAAACTTTTTATGTCCTCAATTGATTTTGTTTTCAATCCACTAGAGAATTAACTCTGATTCTTCATTTGCTTAAATAGGTACACATGCAAGGGATAGCAGTTGGTCGAGCAGTGGATTTGACCACTCTGGATGGGTACGACCAGCTTATAAATGAGTTGGAGGAGATGTTTGAGATTAAAGGAGAGTTGTCCCCTCGTGACAAATGGGAAGTTGTATTTACTGATGATGAAGGGGACATGATGCTCGTTGGTGATGATCCTTGGCTGTAAGCGTCTTCCTAACACCTCATAATCTATCACTTCCCTGTCTACAGTTGCATTTCATAGCAATTTTTTCTACTGCAACATTTCAATTCTCACTGACAGGCGCTTTCTTTTTATTTTGCAGGGAATTCTGCAAGATGGTGAAGAAGATTTTCATCTATTCGAGCCAAGAAGTTAGAAGGATGAGTCCAGGATGCAAGTTATTATCATCTTTAGGCGGTGGCGAAGGTACTCTTGTAAGCTTAGACTCAAATCTAAAAACAGATAAATGAAAAAGCCCGTAGTTCATTCCATTATCTTTTCTTGGGAGGTCGGTTCTCTTTTGAAAGCAAAAACATATTTTGAGGAGAGAACAAAAAGTGTAACTAATTTGCGCAGCTCGGTTTTTTTAGAGCTTCCTGTTATGGTTTGTTGTTGGAGAAGTGGATATAGGCTCAAAAGACTTGCAATTCAAGAGAGAAAGAAATGATGGGTCTGTGAACACAGTAGTAACGAGCGATGATAACTCTTTGTTTGGTATATATATATTAGCACTGTCAGTACGTACTAGTAGACTCGAGTGGTCGCAGTAGCATTAGTAGTAATGGTAGTGCAGGGTTAACCTTTTAAAAGTGTGAATATAGTTAGCCATGGGAGGAGGAAGATGAATCTGTACTTGCTGCTTTTCTTAATATTTTGTAAACACTTCCTGTATATATATGCAAGTTTGGTTTCGCCAAAGCCAGTTTTATTTCATTTTCGATGTTTCGCGTGTTTTAATTGAATCTTGTCTCCTTATAGAAGGAACTGAACATGCCTAAACAACGTTGGGTGTGCACGGTTGCGTGCTCGCTCGTTCAGCGGTCAATCAAGATGTTTGATCTCTGAGACTGTGATTATGGGGTAGAATGTTGGTTGAATCACTGGGCCAAAAGTTTGTACGAGGTCTATGAATTGAATTTTCTCTGTTGTGTTTAGGTAAAAAAGAAGAAGATGAATTCAAACACAAAAATCCATTGGAAATGGACAAGGAGGAAAAGGACCTTTAAAGTGTAAAAGAGATGTGCATTGATGAGAGACAGAAACCCAAAACTGTATGACATATCTCTCTCAATCTCTATCTCTCATTATTTGAATGGGACGTTAGACAGACGTATGATTGATCACTTTAGTGGTGGTGGTGGTGGTGCCTGCAATTCAACTGGTTGTTTGGCAGGAAATGATGAAATAATTTACTGTCATAACATGACCTGACAAATTTCTTACAGTCCTAATTCCGGCAACCAGGCAAATGTGTTACAGTCCTTGCTCCGGCAACCAGGAAAAATATGATACAGCCCTAGCTCCGTCACTGGTTGCCGGTGTTAATTGGGATTTCGGGTGGCAGAAAACTTAAAACGGTGAACAACATTGAGAATCTGGATGATACATGGCAAAGTTTGAATAAGAAATGGAAATATTAGGCTTCATCTACGTATATGCTGCATGTGTGTATAGACTGCTCGTTTTTGGTTGCCTTAAAATATATCAGGGGATGCGCACTTTCCCGGCCACCCCCGCATTTTCTTCCGGTAATGATGGTTCAATGGCGATCATTTTTTGCTTTCTTTTTGTGTGTTTTTTGTAACCATGAAAATTGAGCTCCGATGATCAAACCGGTGGAAGTGGAGGGTCTACTGCAGGATCTGTCTTCTTAACCGGAAGGATGAAGCACCGACACAGCGGACATGTCGAGTTTGTGCGGAGCCAATGATGAATACATTCGACGTGAAACACATGCTTGCACGACGGAATCTGCTGCAATTGCTCCCTGAGCTCGAAATCACCCAGACATACGCAACATCTGCAGAATACGTTATTGCATGAGAAATTGCAAACAGATGAAATATCAGTATCACAAACCAAACATGCCACTATGGAATTCGGTGCAAGTGGAAATCATCCCCCTTTTTCTTTAGAAAAACAAAAACCGTACTATGATTTTGGTACCACCAAGAAGAGAATCTTTGAGCACTAAGCGCGACAATGTATATCTCTGATTGATAGAGATTTTTCGAAAGCATGGGGTACGTGTTGCAACTGAGCTATCTGGCTCCGCACATAGGTTGGCGCATATTGGAGGTTTTTGAGACCATGGCCATATTACCAGTAATTATTTATTTGAATTTGAACCCACTGGCTACTACAATGGAGGTTCTTATCACCACTTTCTCAGTGTGAGATGGAGAAAAGTGTTTGATTCTCCTTTAGACAGTTAATTTTTTTTTTTTGAGGAATTCCAAATGAACCCTGAAAAGTAAATTCTTCTGAAATCCCTCGTAAAATACTTTCTGGTGGTCTAATGGGATTCAGGACTCACAGTTTACCTTTGGACGTAAACGGTTTTTGAGGATTTGAGGAGTTTTGATTAAATGGTGGTTCGGAATACTTAGTAATTCCTGTGTAAGCCTTATTTACTGAACCTGGGGAAAGGTTTTGGTGGAGTGTATGTTGCAGTCCACCGATGAATTTATGTTTCTTTTTTAGTAAACATTTTTTCATTCTAAAGCTAAATTCACTTGGAGAATTTGCAAGTTTTTGCATCTTTGACCCATATGATGCCTTTAGCAATATGACTAGTAGTTTTAATATGTTGAAGAAGATGCTGAATTTGTATGAACCATTGAGTTTGTATGCTGCTATTCATCAGATTCTATTTTTTTTTTTTTCATTCTTTAGAAGAAAAAAAACAATGGATGGTATAAGAGATTCTACATGAAAAGTTAGTGACACTGAAAATCACAAAGAACTTGGAATGATGACTCTGCCACCTATGCACACCATCACTTTAGTATCATAGATCTCAACCATCCAACTGTTTGACCTACCAGCACTTTTTACCATAATTTTTTAAAAAAACAAATACTGTTTATGGACCTATAAATTTTTTTACTGCAAGATTCATGCCTTCATTTTCTTGACAGAAGTTACTCAATATATTCACTCAAGTGCCCAATTTTGGGCACAATAGGGCCATATGCAACATTATTATGCATGGTTGCAAAGTTTGATGCAAGATAACAATGGCCAAAAATCTCTTAAGATTGTCACAGTGGTTAAGTCGAGTTACTAGATGATGATACCGGTTATCAGAATCCGAAACTCTCAATCAAAAATAAAGTAAAAAATTGCATGAAGTTAAGATGGATGTGTATGTACTTACAATGAATCTTTGTCTCTTAAGCTTTCATCGAATGTGACTATTGGAAGCTTCTCCTTTAATTCTTCCTTGATCAAACCAACATCTATTGACTACAAACAACAAAAAAGTTGATTAGTACGAGAACAGCTAAATAGCTACTCAATGATAGTGGGAGAGAAATTAAGAGATTATGGTAAGTACGTACCATGAATGGAAGGATTGAAGTGGGTTGATTATTGGTACTTCTTGGAGCACTATGAATTGTTGTGGGAAGTGAAGTGGGGTGATTGCTTGCTTGATCTCTAGTTCTTTTGAGGTAAAAGAGATAAAACAAGAGAAGAAGAATTATAGAGAAAAGAATCGGTACTGAAAATATGAATGCTTGGTATAGTTTTAATTGAAGTTCTTGAGGATAGAAATGATTATTTTGATTTTGATTTTGATTAGGGACACCCATTAATCTTCCCTTTACTATAAACAATCTCTTCTTTCTTCTTCTAATACTCAAATCCTACAAGTTTGAACGATATACTTTGTGATTGTGAAGGTACATATCATATATATATATATATGCAACCAACTCCAAACACTAAGTAAGTGGGATTCTCAAGGAGTGAGCGAGCTTTAAAGAGAAGAAAAAGCTAGGATTTTTTCATAATGTAATGTTTCATGTTTAAGTTGAACAAGATGCAAGAATAGGTATAGGCACATGAGAAATATCTTATCAAGAGAAAGTGTTTGTCGACCCCCCTCCATGAAAAGAAAATGTGCAAACATTGTTTTTGATAAGTATATTGCACCTTTAATAATGATACAAAATAGATATACTTTTCTATGTGTCAAAATATTGATCAACAAGACAAATTATTGTTAAGTGTGTTGATAGACATTTTTCTTTTTTGCATGATGGGACAATAGCCCACCATAACTTCTTAAAGCACTATGATATATGGCCCTCAAAATGCTTAAACTTTTTAACCCATTCATCTTAACCTTTCTTTTAAACTCATTGCCTCATTGGTTCCATTTGCTCCACTACTATTACCACTTTCATGAATGATTCATGCAGGAAGTAAACTGATCAACACCGCTACTGGGAGGTGCCAAAATCCATATCTGATACTCATATATGAATTTTTACACCCTCCCAGTAAACTAATGCTCTATGTTATTAGAAACCCATAAATTTATGTTAAAGGTAGAGTATATGGTTTAAACAGTGGACAATCTCATGGATTTGTGAAGTTTGTATGTCTGGGAAAATCTTAACCTTGTAAATCGATTTCCACCATGAATTAAGTTCGTCTATTATAGTATGGAGTTTGAGCCCGGGTACCTGATGTATGGACATTGTACGTTTAACCCTCCAAAGGATTGTTTAACTCACTTCAACCTTCCCATTCATGGTAATAACCACAATCTCTTGATTTCTATCCCACTATTACGTACTCCTTCAGTTTAATGAAATAGGCCAATTTGTGTGCATATTTGCGCCTAAACAAAGCTATTATTTTGAAACAGAGGAAATACATATGTTTCAATGTATAAATGATGATTTATAACAACATAATTCAAATCTAAAAGTTTGCTAACTTCTTAAAAATTGTATTCATCTTACACAAAAAAATAAAAAAACGGGTCCCTAGCTCAGCTGGTCATCCCCGTTCTCCAAAGTTTCATGCGCTCCAGGAGGTTCCAGGTTCGAGCCTCCAATGACGTAATATTGCAGGAATTAACATGGATGGTAGAGTTAGCCCCCCTCCCGCTTCGGCTTCCTTGGCTAGGTTACCCATGAAGCTCGCTGGTAGGTCGCTGGTAGGTTAGCACGGCAACCTGTTCAATTCATGTAGTAGTGCGTTGTTGGAGCTTAGCTTGTTAGGCTTACTCTTTGCAAGATTAATCTAATTAATTAAAAAA
>NW_020631041.1:8706060-8723790 GCF_003573695.1 Papaver somniferum
AAAAAAAAAAAAAAAAAAAAAAAAAAAAAAAAAAAAAAAAAAAAAAAAAAAAAAAAAAAAAAAAAAAAACTCATAACCCATCCCACCTACGAAAGTGTGACTTCATTCCATCAAGGGATTTTCATCAGAAAAATAAAAATCATTAGAGGTGATAAGAAGTAATAAGATAAACGATGGTGTCAACATTTGATTGCAATATATTGTCGGTAGGCGGCATATTCATGAGTAGAAGTTATGAAGATGAATGAGAATATTGGAAGTCTATTAATGATTTTTATATAAGATGATGATGATCTTTGATTTTGTACCCAACTTCTATAATCTTTTAGGAGTTTTCTATTTTACTTTACATTGTTATGTCCATCTCAGTATTAAACATAGATATTTTTTGGATTTTGTAGACAACTCAAACTCAACTTTTCTTAATTAATTACAAGTTATAAGCTAACTATAAAACTTAATACCAACTTCTAATGAGTTTGTAGTGCAAGTTATCTGTTGAATAAAAAATCGCATCATGATTTATTTTTATATTCATCATGCAATATAAGCATGCTTACAAGGTGATGGAGGTATTGGGTGATGTGGGATTAGCAATATACTGCCACAATATAACCATGCATTTATTATTGTTTTAATCGATCTTCTGGTATTTGCAACGTCACATATATATGTTCTCGCAAAATAGTGGCAACGCTAGCTACCATATAACGTTTACAGCCCCTTGCACATTTGCAAGAGGTTCACCAATAACAAAGTCAAAGATATTAGAAGAATGCTAGATATAAAATCATAGTTCCCATCATGAAATCTCATGGCTTAGTCCATATGGAATTATGGATACTCACTTAAAAATTGCAACATGGAAGAATGCAGCTATGATGTTGGATCTTTCACACTCTCACTTCTCTTCAAATGATTAAGGACGCACACTTGACAAAGTAAGTGCTCAATCTTTTTATTCCCTACTTATTGATCACAAGATATAAACAATCAAGGCACTTCACAAGGAGAAAGATCATAAGTAGGCCATGAATGATCTTTTATCTTATCTTGTTGTAGTTAAGAAATCACAATCACCTTTTTACTATCACTCATGAGTCATGAAGTGACACCCTTTTACCATATGATGATTTATCTAAGTAGTTTCTGTGTCAAGAATGATCGGAGCAGAGCCAGGATCAAAAATATAAAAGGGAAAACGAACACCACTATATGGGGGCAAAATATGAAATATAAGAGAGGGAAAACGAAAATCACTATGCGTGGGCAAAGTTTTGTGTGAAATAGAAGTAAAAGAATATCGAATGAGCTCGCTGTCAATTGAGAATAGTTGTATCCGCCTTCTATTATCCCCTGCCACTGAATGATGGTTAAGAAATCTCGTTTATAAATATAATACAAAAAGTATGAATATAATTCAACTAAAAAGCTACCAGCCTATGACCAGCTACCAGCCTATATGACCGTAATGTTTCCGTGTGTTTGTTTTCTATCAATAAAAAATCTAGTGCCGATGAATTTGGAACTCAGGTCATTATTCGTGATTTTAGTATTCATTCTTTTCCTTTTTTTGAACAGGCATAAGACTCTCATGTGTTGCGAACATGCCATAGTGAAATGGGTTTGGGAATCGTCGTAAACCATTTATTTTGATATCTCTAAATCTCTTCATAACCCGGTCATAGATGTACATATTCACAACTTTAGGTGCTTTGTTAATGATCATTTGTTTTGTTCCTTCAATTGCACGAAAATGCAGACGTTCTCCCCTTGGCCACTGAAAACGAAGTATGATGGTTTCTTCAACCCATTTCACATCGGTCTTCTTCTGTATGTTGTCATCATCAGAAATCCACCGCTTCACCATACTCTCGCTTATCCTGTTAATCAGAGCTATGTGTCCATCTACTTTTAGTAAGAGTTGCTCAAAGTGACGACATGAGTCTTCCGGAGTCTCAGAAGAAGCAATGACAAAGTCTGGGATTGGAATCACTCTGAAGTTTTTGGTTCCGACGTCAAATGCCACGATGACTTCGACCTCTGGCGCTTTGAAAAAGTAATCATCACGGTTTCTTCTGTAAATCGAACCGTTTGCATAAACCGAGACTCCGTCTGGCCTAACCGGTGGCACTTCATCTATTGTCCTCCATTGGTTTTCTCCTAGGGTAAAAACTTGACAAATATGGTCAGCTTTCCCAAATGTCATTGCGCCATGCTGAGATGTAACCCAAGTGCACAGTACCTTGTGTTGGCCAGTTGAAGGATCGAAACCGAATCCATACGTTGGAGTTTTATTAATTTCATATCCAGGCTTTATCACCGATGGAACTGGTATAGAAATCCATGGAAGACTCTGTTGAGTGGCAAGGTTGTAACCACAGGATACGGAACGTCTGGAATCAATAAAACAGAACAACCCGTTCACAGTCTTGGGTATAACATCTCCATTCCACGGGATCGTCGCTTTATAAAGCGCTTCACCGCATTCGAACCCATATCTCGGTGAATAAACTATTATGGAATTACCCTTGTAAATCATGATGAGAAGCTGAAGTTGTGCTTTTGATCGATGTAGCTTAATGAAAGACGTACGGATCACGAGCAAGTGATTCCCAACTCTTGGATACACATTTGAACTTCATAAGAGTCTTCACAGGAAGGTTGCTAAGTATTTGATACATTGAGTCGTTATCAAGAAGGTTTGAAAGGTTTGTTTCCTCCATATTCATTATCTTCTTTCTAGTTGGTCTGAAAAGAGAAACCAATTAATATGGAACCAAACTCACCTCCTGCGTTTGAAATCTCAAATACCTACCAGAGTTGTAACTTTGTTGAATCCTTATTTATATGCGATGGGTGAAACTGATCAACTCAGATTGGGAAATCTGCGCACCTTTTAGAAGCTTAGGTTAATTAGGAAATCAGTCACCTATGACATGTCATGCATGCATGCACATATATAAGTGCATGCTTTCCTTATATTCACTCCTGACTTTTAGTTAAAAAAGGAATTTGGACAACCATCATATAAAAGAACAGTATGGTGTATTCTGCAACGAATTCGTAAATCAAAAGCAATTTTCTTTGGAGTTTTTGCAAGAGAAGATGGACAGAGGAAGAGATAAATTACAAAGAACATCACTTTCAAACCGTCTTGATGAAAAATCAGCAGAAGATATACTTATCAACCTTCCTGTCAAGTCTCTTGTGCGATTTAAATCTGTATCCAAAAGTTGGCAGTCATTCATTGAGGATCCATCTTTTATAGAGTCGTATCTAAGTAGATCAAAAGCACATCCTCAACTTCTCACCACGATTAGAGACACTGATTCCATTGTAGTTCCTTCACCGGAGGATGGGTTCAAAGGTGGAGCGGCTCTTCATAAGGTTAAAATTCCATGGTCTCGTGCTGGTATGTCAAACCCCATCCATGGGTGGTTGTTCTGTTTAGTTGACAGGAATATTAGATGTACTCGCATATACAACCTTGGCACTCGGCAGGCTACTCCATGGGCAAAAACATGCATTCCATTAAATATTGGTGCTTCTATTGTTCAGACGCCGAGTTATGGATTTGGATCTGATCCTTTGACTAACAGCTGCAAAGTAGTATGTGTTTGGGAGAAATATTCTCTCACGTCTCTCTCTATGAAGAATCCAAAAGGAGTCAAACATAGTTGTGAAGTTTTTAGAGTGGGAGGAGGAGGAGGAAATCGATGGAGGAAGATAGATGAGGTGCCACCGGTTAGATTATTTGGAAGCACTGGTGTTTATGCAAACGGTTCGATTTACTGGAGGAATGACAGTGTTAATAGTTTTTTCGTACCTCGGGATAGTGAATTGATTGTGGCATTTGATGTTGGAACCGAAAAGTTTAGTCATTGAGATCCCAGACTTCATTGTTCCTTCTCCCCAGACTTCAAAAAAACGTGCTCGTCAGGGGGGAGAAATTTTTCTATTACAGTTAGATGGGCACATGGCATTAGTGAATAGAGTAGAGGACTATGTTAGTTAAGCATGATGCCAGCGTTCATCATGAGGCAAGATAAATCAGTGTATTTGTTAGTTGTAGCTTTAAGTGTTTTTTTGGCATTTACAAGAAAATTATACGTATTTTTTCAGCAAATTAGTTGAGCTTATAGCTTTTGTACACTTGCAACAAGGTTCCCCAATAAAATAAATCTTACTATGATAATACAAAGCTCTCATTTTATTAATGATGTTTGAGAAACTTAGGATAATTTAATCAGGGAATCACCTATGACGCGTCATGCATGCACATACGTGGGTGCCTTCCTGAATTGAATTCTTCTATATCTAGGATTTCTCGTAAAAAAAGATGGAGGGGGACACCTCAAATATTGGACATGGGAAGCCTTTTGGTTTATATTAGGCACTCCACAAAGGTTTGTTTCTGAAAAAGAGAAACCAATTACTTTTACTTTGTACTCTTGCATCGCAAGAGATTTACGACTACTCACTTACTAAATGAAACATGAAGAAATTTCTTGATGGAAGTTAAGAGCTTACACTAGTTGAAATTTATCCTAAGTTGTAAAGGGCGCACTGGGCCTAGGCGCTTTAGACAGACTAGTCGTCCAAGGGGGCGCCTAGACAATTAAGCGCCCAAGGCGCCAAAGTGTGGCCAATTTTGTGGTTTTCAAAATTTTCCCTTGGTCGCTAGGCGAAGGGCTTGGCGCCTCACCTCGCTTAGCACCTAGTACAACATTGGTTTTATCCTTGTTTACTGCAAGGTAAGCCAAAAATCACCTATGACCCGTCATGCATGCACACACGTGGGTTCCTTCCTTATGCTGAATCCTTCTATATCTAGGATTTCTTGTTAAAATGGGAAAGAAATAAAAGGTTCCAGTGAGGCATATATTCTCCCTTAATTGGAGTACTCTCTGCAAATCTAATCAAAGTATTCGTAAATCAAAAGCAAATTTTCTATGGAGTTTTCGGCGTCTTGTTTTCTGGTCAGTAGAAGAAAGATGGAGGGAAGAAAAGCACTTTCAAACCATCTTGATAAAAAATGGGTAGAGGACATTCTTGTCAACCTTCCCGTCAAGTCTCCTGTGCGTTTTAAATCTGTCTGTCTGACCGAGTAAAAAAAAGCGTTTTAAATCTGTATCCAAAACTTGGAAGACATTTGCAACTACTGGAAATCCAGTAGCACACCCAAAGTGATAGTAACCAAGATCTAAGACATATTAAGTAAAGTAAACACCGAGAATTCTTATTGATGAATCATTCAAAGAGACAAGGATACAAGATCTTGAATACAAAGAAATCCTAATATCTCCTCTAGGTTAAGCTCTCCCACTCTTCCAAAATTCGATCCCCTTTACGTTGTCCAAGGACCTCTATTTATAGGCCATCTAACCCTAATGGAACACATCTCATTTTATCTCGTTGAGTTCTCGCAGTAACGCTTGACACTTTGCCCAGACCGTTTTTCATAAAGTTTTTCCCCTTGTTTCGCTTACTTCACATGGGCTTGTCGGGACACCTGTCTCTTTCTTGCTCCGTAATTTATCTATCTCGTGGATTATCTTTTCGGCCAAGTAATCCTACTTCGTTCCTTATGACTTCGTCCTTGATATCTTGTTGGATACTTCAACTTGGTGCGAGTTTCTTTGCTTCAGCACTCACTCTCTTTGTACTTCGCAGGGGCGATCGACGACGAGATAACTCTGACATTTGAATTGACAAGTTTCTGACTAGGATCTTTTAGTGAGATTTTCTATCCTTATTTCTTCTCTTTATGTCCGACACGTGGCGAGCCTAATTCGTGTACCTACATTTTGCTTTTTCTTATTCTATTCGAATCATACGAGAATGGAATAAGAACCGCTTCAGATTCCCTAGCTGCCACGTTCTCCACTTTCCTGCCTCCACGTGACCACGTTCTTTGGGTAACCGCTTATTGCCGGTTAGTATACCCCGAACGTGCCGTCAACCTACTAAGCCGGTCATCTTTCCCGTGCTATTTATATCCGACTCTGACTTTGGTCTGGGGTTTCTTCTCCTCTTCCTCCTTTCTGTGTTTACCTGGTCTTTGTGTTTTCTCCTTCTTCTGCCATTGTTATCCCCCTCTCGACCCTCTATTCTTCTTTTGTCATTATGGCTTCCTAGAAGGTTTCCACAATTACCTCCTCACTCAAGTCCCTTGAGGATTTCCAAGCATCAATCATGTTCAGTGAATTGGACGTAATAACTTAAAAGCACATGGTACATAACATATTTATTTGGAGTAATTTCGTAGCAATATCGAACCACAATGCACAACTATCGAGTCCAGTGCATAGCAAGGTTATATGTCAATTTCTTTGAAAGAAAAAAAAATGGCTTAGCACATCGCGAAGCCCCGTGCACATCAGATCCAAAACGTATTGTCACGGGGCTGCATACCAAGTAAAAAAAAGAAAAATGTCTCCCCATGCACCCCAAATCCAAAACGCATTGCCACGTGAGGGGCGAACGAAGTGAAAAAATAAATAAAAAATGCCCGGTGCGTAGCACGGGCATAAATCTAGCAAGTCTGTATATTTATAACCGGACTACCAAGATTTTGCGAATGATTGACATCACTGGTATAATACCATTATTGAGATTTCCCTACTTTTATGATGACATTGTTCACGAAAGTCTTCTACCTATTCAGCAAGATGCAGAAAACAAGAAACTCGATCAACCCAGACCACCACTGGTTTAAAGATGGAAGCACGCAGACACCTCGCAAGTTGTTGAGATTGCGCATTAATTTTAATTTGGATTATGGTTAATTAAGTACAGTATGCATGTACTCCAAATTTGGTTAATTTGCAGTATTTTGTTTAGTGCTAAAAATTTATGGGTTTAGAAAAAAGTATAATAGTTCATCCAACCACTTTAACATGTATAAACTCTTCCTACCCTGATACCAAAAATGGCCAAGCCTAAACCAACTAGGAAGAAACTCTCTTCTTCATCTAGCCGGCTTCATTTAGTTACTCTTCCCCTTTTGTCATGCTTCATCTGTGGTTTGCACTTGATATATACTCTTCTAAATGGGTTTTTTTACTTAAAACTGAAAAATAATACAGTAAAAACATTTCTAGAATAAAAAACAGACATGTTGCCATTGGATTCTTAGTCTTTCCTTCTCAAAGTTTCCAATTGTCAGTGTACCTGCTTGATTTATTTGGATAGCATCAGGGTCATAAATTTCAGAAGCTAAATTTGATAGAACATTCACAACATGTCCTATACGAGGCCGACGGAGACCGTTAGTTTGTAAACACTCAGCTGCAAGATAAAGAGCTTGGTACAAGCCTTGCTCTGGGTAATGACCTTCCAGTAGTGGGTCAGCCACCGCAGTGAATTCCTCACCGCCCACCAATTTACGTTTTGCCTGCATGCACACAAGAAATTAAATCAGCTGACTGTATTTTATCAATCTGCATCTATTGACTTTTTCTTTCTCTTAAATAAACAACTAAGCAGTTTACCCATTCAATGAGATCAAGCTTCATCTCTGCATTGCGCCCTGAAATAAGTTCAAGCAAGACAAAGCCAAAACTGTAGATGTCGGATTCTTTAGTAAGTTTACCATCTCCAACAGATTCAGGTGCATGACGATCACATCTGAGGCTTAAATTCTTTGTAAATTTAGGTTCTGTGATATGTTCTTTAAACCCGAAGAAATCTGAAAGCCTTGGGTGATATCCTTCACATAAGAGAATGTTAGGGTTTGATATTTCCATGAATTATACAAGGACTTGATTCATCATGCAGGTGTTTTATTCCTTCAGCTGCACCAGATGCGATGTTCATCCTTGTATTCCATTCCAGAGGCTTCTTATCGGCCGGAAGATCTAAAAAAAAAACAGTGATATCAATTTTGAATTATCTATAGAGTGATCAGGTCAGTGAAAGAAAGAGATCTAGTAATCCATCGTATTACCATGTAAATAGTCCTTTAAGGATCCCAACAGCATGAAGTCATAAACAAAAAATATCTGGTCTCCATGACTGCAGTACCCGATCAAATCGACTATGTATTGTTGGGATGGTGAAATAAGCTACGCCAATGAATTGTCCAAAGGATTGACTGTTCACTGTAGCGGTAGATGTCAGATATGGTTTTCCCATTAACTTGTTTAACTGCAACTACCTGTGAAGATAACTTTGCTACATTAGTCAATACAAATAAAAACACAAACTTCTTGACTGGTACACGAAATTTTTTGTTGAGGCTAATAGATTCAAGCTAACCTGTCGAGTCCTCTTTAACCGGCCTTTGTATGTACGCCCGTGTTCTCCTTCACCCACAAGAGATTCTACTGCAAAATTATTTGTGGCAGATTCAAGTTCTCGATACTTAAACTTAGTGACGGCACCTGCGCTATAATCTTGAGCAACACCACTGGAACTTCCACCAAGTCTCCAAAATCGAAATAAACTACACAGACATGGTAGTAAGAAAATTCATGTCAAGTCAAAAAAATTAAATAAAATGAGCCAACCAGAGAAACAATGTGGAACTTGTTTCCATTTACCCTGAATTTTTGTTTGCCATATTCTAGAGATTGATCAGTTAGTGAGAAAGACAGATCCTCAGAAGGAAGGAAAGAAAGCAGCATAACATAAAGAAAGGAAATAGTTGATTGTTGAGTTCTCAATATCCAAACCCTCCACCGCGATCGCTGCAACTCAACTAAAGAATGAAGTTGAACCCCAAAAATTAACTAAAGGCAGTTGAGTGCACATGCTTTGCGAAACTCTCCACCTAACTCAACTAATAAATTGGGACGCGTCGTATTAAAACCTCAATACAAAGGAGGAGTGGGGATTGAGACCAGAGAGTTTTTCATTATACCAAAAGCGGTAAAAAGACTTTTATTGGCTTCCTCTACAGTTATTACTACCATGTAATGATGTTAGAAGTCATTATTACCATTGCAGTATTAATCTTTTTATGCAGATGCTTGCAGTCATTTATATGCTTCCTCTACAGTAATTCGCTGTCATCCATGTTGTTTTTGAAATACATTTACTTGGCTTGATTAGTTATAACATCATCACCAATCCCATGGATAATGCCACAATCCCTATCAATAGCGAAAGTTTGCCTAACATCAGAGCAAGATTCCCAATAATAAATGAGACGCCATATTTCACCTCACTACCAAAGAGTGGAGTGGGGACTCACCACCGGTGCAATTTTACTTTCTGGAAATGGCTTCCAAACGAAATTGATTGATCACATTCAATAAAGAGTTGTTTTGCTTAAAAGACATACCAGCATATGACCAATGGATAGATACCAAACCTATGGTTACTATCATTGCTGAAAATGGAAAATTTTCACATTTCAAGCAAGCAATGAATACCTCAACTACTCAAGAGATAAAGAAAGAATTTTATTAAGAATCACTGGTATAACACCGGCATTGAGATTTCCATACTTTTATGATGTGCACATTGTTCACGAAAGTCTTCTACCTATTCAGCAAGATGCAGAAAAGAAGAAACTCGATCAACCCAGACCACCACTGGTTTTAAGATGGAAGCATGCAGACACCTCCCAAGCTGTTGAGATCGCGCCTTAATTTTAATTTGGATTATGTACTAATTAGATCTCCCCCTGTAATTATGTATGCACTACATAATTTGGATTATGGTTAATTAAGTACAGTATATATGTACTCCAAATTTTGGTTAATTAGGAGTATTTCGATTTGTTAATTAAGTACAGTATGTATCTTCATCTAGCCGGCTTCAGTTACTCATCCCCTTTTCTCATGGTTCATGTGTGGTTTGTACTTGATCAATGTCTTAATCACCTTTGAGTTGAGACGGACACAAAAATCATTCTCGCAACAATACCGATTTATCTCAAACGAATCACTGAGTCCACTCAGATTGTAAAGGTAGACATAGAAAAAGAACAGATCACTTCAAATAAGATACTGTCTCCGTCTTAGTATCTTACTCCAAGTTTCAGTGTCCAGATCACTTCAAATAACTCAGTATATTGTTCTAGTAAGATTCAGAAATCAGTCTTGATTCTAAATGTGATTCTACAAAAACACTCGGCATAACTCTAGCATAGCATGAAGATGGGAAGATGGCAGAAAGAGAAGTTACATCTGAAAATAAGGAATTGGGAGGATGGCTCCTGTTTAACGAGTACTATACCATAGATAGAATTGGTGTGGAATTGGTGGGGATACTTGTATGAATATTTTCTTTTCTGATCAGAGTAAGGTTTTCGATCTCCTAAATCAATGTAACGAGGTTAGCCTCTTATTTGGAAAAATATATATATAAGATAGGGCTTCTTAAAACAAAACAAAGTTTGGTATTAACTTTAGAGTTAGAGCTTTCAATTTCCTAATGAGAAGCTTTAGTTTCTCGCAAAAGATATGCCATTAAATATTCTTGAAAAAGGGATAGTTTACCGGGGAATTTTACAAATCCTAAATATTCAAGACTGGAACAATGATGTGTATCGAAACTCTCTTACGAGGAGTATGGATATTTCTTATCAATATTCTCTTTTGGGGGAACTTGTAAAGAAAAAACATTAAACACAAATATCCTTTGAGATTTCAGTCGACCTAAAATCACTTTTTCTTAATTTATTACTATTTATTATTGATGCAAAATCCTAATTTATACCAACTTCTAGTGAGTTTGCAGGTAAGTTACCTATCGAATAAGAAAATCCTACCATGCATGATTTGTTTAAGTTCATTAAGCAATATATGCCTGTTTATAAGGTAATGGGCGTACTAGCAATACATACTATAATGCCACTTCCCTCCCGGCTTGCATGAGTTAAGCATGATGCCAGCGTTCATGATGAACTGATGAAGCAATATAAATCCGTGTATTCGTTAATTGTAGTAGTTTTAAGTGATTTTTTTAGTATACGTGTTTTTTCAGCAAATTAGTCGCGATGAGGAGGATTCATCTTTCATAGAGTCACATCTAAGTCGATCAAAACCACAACTTGTCATCTCCAGGTATTGCGGCAAAACCGTACACAATAAATAAATCGGACTCCGGACCATCTCAAAATCGGCAATTTTGAGAAACTTAGGCTAATTAGGGAATCATCGTACGTCATGCATGCACATACGTGATACGTGTGTGCCTTCCTTATAATGAATCCTTCTATATCTAGGACTTCTGGTTAAAAAGGGAACTGGGAAAGAAATATAATTCGCAACCAAACGCCACTTGGAGTATTCTCTGCAAAACTAATCAAATTATTCGTAAATCAAAAGCAAAATTTTCTTTGGAGTTTTTGGCGTGTTGTTTCCGGTCAGTAGAAGAAAGATGGAGGGAAGAAAAGCACTTTCAACCCGTCTTGATAACAAATCTGTAGAAGATATACTTCTCAACCTTCCTGTCAAGTCTGTTGTGCGGTTCAAATCTGTATCCAAAACTTGGAAGTCATTCATTGAGGAGGATTCATCTTTCATAGAGTCACATCTAAGTCGATCAAAACCACAACTGGTCATCTCCAGGTATTGCGGAAAAGCCGTACAACTCTTTTCACCCAAGGATGGGTTTGAAGGTGGAGAGGCTGTTCACTGTCACACATCCATGGGTACTTGACGAAAACGTACCACGGCCTATCCATGGTTTGTTCTGTTTTATTGACGAATCAGATACTGCTACTCGTATCTACAACCTTGGGACTCGACAAGTTACTCCGTGGGCACAAACGGCACCCGTACCATTACTGCGGAGGGGGGTTTTTGATACTGCTCAGACGCCAACTTATGGATTTGGATTTGATCCTAAGACTAAAACCTACAAACTAGTATATGTCCTGGAGATACCCCAGGCCTATTTCTCAACAAGTTCGAAAGTCCAGCATATATGCCAAGTTCTTACCATGGGAGGACGAGGAAATCGATGGAGGAATATAGATGAGGTGCCTCCCGTTCAGTTGTTTGAATCTGCTGGTGTTTATGCAAACGGTTCAATTTACTGGAGGAACGCTGGTGTGGATGATATCACACCTCCGGATAAGGAGTTGATTGTGGCATTCGATGTTGGAAACGAAAAGTTTAGAGTCATTCAGATCCCAGACTTCATCGTTGGTCCTCCTGAGATTTTATTAGAAGATGGTTTAAAGCGGGATGAAAAGTTTACAATAACACCGGTAGATGGACACATGGCTTTAATTGACAGAGTAGACGCCTGTATCGTAAAGTTATGGATATCTGACGATGACAATTCGGAGAAGAAGATGAGAACAACAAATTGGAGCGAGGAAACGATAATACTTCCTCCTTCGTTCAAAGAAGAGAAGAATCTTTGTGTTCATCCAGTCCAAGGGACAGATGAGATAGTCATAAAAACACTTATTCTGGACGACACGAGAAGTCCGAGAGGATCCCTAAGTCTCAATGTCTATAATCGGACAAAGAAGAGTTTTCGAATGATTGGCATCACTGGTATAACACCGTTATTGGGACATCCGTATCATTACAATGTCCACTGTGTTCATGAAAGCCTTGTACCTGTTGAAGATGCAGAAAAGAAACTCGATCAACACACGCCAATGGTTAAAGATGGAAGACACCGTAGGTCACAAAACTGTGCGACGGCGCTCTTTCTAATTTGAACTTTATGTTTAATTAGTTTTTCCCTTTCAGTTTGAATTATTCACTGCACTTATTATGTTTAATTATGTGTAGTGCTAAAATTTTATTACCTTCATATTTATTTGGTATATTGCCAAGGCTGGCTGGATTTAATTTCAATAGAATAAAAAACTTGGAAACCGAACATAGGTTTTCCCTGGATTTTGTGGAAGTGAGAAAGTGAAGAAGAAGACTAGAAAATTGTAGCCAGGGGTGGATGATTCGATTTGAATAAGGCTGTGAGATGTGTGCCCCGGCCTTTATTTTTTTCTTAAACATCACATAGAGCAAGTTTTACGGTGGAATTCATCTTATTCCAAGTGTGGAAAAATTGTGGAATGTCAAGTATAGTGACTTCCAAATTGATGTTTTTCATGAAAAGTCCAAGCAGTATTCCATGGTTTCGTGTGAGGTCCCATGGAATCCATATGAGCGTTAATCAGATTAGCGTAAAGCGCTAATCAGAATAGCGCACTAGAAGTCGGAAAGCACTGATCAGAATAACGCTTTTTTTTATCCGTAGATTTAAAACGAGCCCTTGAAAATCTAATGGCTAAAAAAAACGCTAATCTTAATGGCATAAAGGGCTATTCTGAATAGCGTTTTTCTAACGCTATTCTGATTAGCGTTTTTGTTGTTCCACCATTACACTTGCACTTCCATCCACAATTCCAAATGCTGAGATGGCGTGGAAGAGGAAAAAATTTTGAACTCGCACCACGAGTTCAAAACTTGAATTCGCAATTTGATGTTTGTTGGATGATGGAGATATGACATCACCAAACTGTGGAGTTAACCATACTTATCTTCCGGTTTTAAAACAAACTTCCATATCTTTACCGGATATATCTCTTACCAAAATTCCGCATCCAATCTTTATTTTTGGCGCCAACGACTCCTTAGTTTTGCCGTGAAGGAGATTTTTCAGGATCTCTTACTATTTTGGAAAACCTATAGTTCTATTCTATCAATCTAAAATAACAAAAACTTCTCAAGACACCTAGCAGGAAGGAAAAGATCTATCAAAAAGGATCGAACCGTAGGTGGTGCAAGTGTCCAAATACCGTCAGGTGTTAATATAAGCATACGAGACCCTCCTCGAAGGAAAAGACTAGCAAGAAGGCAGGCCGAATCAAAGCAGCAGTAGAGTAAAATAAGTCTAAACGTCACTCCAAGGCTGCAACAAAAAAAAAAGCTGCAAAGATACCCACCCAAACCAAACCGACGACGTTAAGAAAAAACTACTCATTGTATGCCCCATGTTATCCAAGCTATATTTTGTCTGTTCTCGTTTCGTTTATCTTATTGTATGCCCGATGTTCTCTTGGTGCAGGGCTTTTTAGCACTTCTGTTCCGACAGCGTTATCCTAGCTTATTTTCATTCTTATCTCTTATTTGTTTAGTAATACTTACTGAATTAAGATGTTTTGTGTCATGACTAACTTGCATCTCTCGAAGATGAAGCCTTGAAATTTAGCAATCTGATAGAGCTAACTACTCATTGCAGGTGAGTGCTTGCATGGAATGGATACTTCTAATAGTCTACCTCGTTTGATGATTCACTCTTTCAGTTAGAGAAGGAATACCTTTTAAGTTTCTTGAGAGTTTTATGTTTTGGTCATATTTCAAGTCTACCTTCAGTAAAGTTTTGCCCGAAAATAATATACTAACACCAGATTCTATTGATTCATGTAGAAACAATTAAAAGTTCTTCGTATGCTGTTTTGTTTTATCTCTTCTTGAGACCTATCAATACTTGTTGCGATTTTGACTGAGAGATTGAAGTGTTGAGCGACTTTGTTTTCTTGCTAATTATTGATCGACTTTGCTTTCGTTATCTTTTATCACTTTTATGTGTATAGGCGAGCTGATTTCGTCTCAATTAATACATAAGCACGAATAAAATTCTATCAAATGGAAATAAGAACCCGTGACGGAATAAAATTCTAGGTTTTTAAAAAAGAATAAGAGATCCTTGGAACCAAAAATAAAGATTGGATGCGAAATTCTGGTAAGAGATATATCTGGTAAAGATACGGAAGTTTATTTTAAAACCGGATAGATAACTATGGTTAACTCCACAGTTTGGTGATGTCATATCTCCATCATCCAACGGACATCAAGCCACGAATTCAATTTTGAACTCGCGCTGCGAGTTCAGAATATTTTCCCGTGAAAGACGGAAGACGGAACTCTTCCACCATAAGACTTGCTCTTACACCGGGTAAAAGAATGAAATTTCCCAAAAATTTACTTGTGGTAAACTTTTAGAATTTGTGTAGTTGTGTGAAGAATTATCTTTTTTACTATAGTGCTCTCATAAGGCAAAATAAGATGAGTCGCGGTTATGTGGCTGGTTTAAGATTAATGTTGACGGATTCTTTAAGTAACTCGGGGATGGAAGGTTGTGGGATTGGACTTTGAAATAACAATAGTTAGGCTGTTGGTTGTTCGACGCAAGCTTGCGTATAGACAACTCGGATTCTGTTGAACTTTTGAGAAGCCAATATTCGCTTTTAAGTGCTCTCACAAAGTGAATAATTTGCATATTATTCGAACATTATAATGAATTCTTTTCCTAATTGAGTATATGTTACTCCCTCTATTTCTAAATAATAGGCTGGTTTGAATGTAAAAAACCAGCGTATTATTTAGAAACGAAGAGAGACATTTTAATTGAGTAGAAGCTAACAAAATTTTAATAAACGAAGAGTCATTTTAATAATAAAATTACCATTTTATAATTTCACAATCACTTGGTTACCATTTGTATGTGTTCAATCAAAGGAAATAACTTTATTGTTAGAGTGTTTATTTTATACAATAGAGAAATTATATGGAATCAAAAGTAATTGGTAAACATGGAAATTGGTAAACATGGAAATTGGTTCACGAACTTTCTTTGAATGTAAGTAACATTTGTTTGAACTTTAAGAAAACTAAACTTGTTCATGTTAAAAATAGAGGATTTTCTGCAGCTAAGTTTTTTAATCCCGGCACCGTGTACATCTTCTACTGTAAGAGTCGTCATCCGCAACTAGGTTTCCTTGAGAAACATAATTATGTTATGACTTTGAAGGCTCCATTTGGGATTCGTGAAGTTTGGTCAGACTATCTTTTACCTGATGGATTTTTGTTATCCGGAATCTTATCTTGGCCATTATAATTCTTGTCTATTATAAATGTTCGTCTCACTCACCATACATCCATTGAAGAACTATAGATCAAGGAATAAGATTAATAGAAATACAAAGAGTACTCCTTCGTCTGACCTTGTAGTTCAATGAAATTACGATCTAATCTTGATTTAGATGAATCTTGTGAGGTAAAATCAATTAGCCATCTTTATATAACTTAAAGATATTAAGTCCTAATTGTTTGAGGTTTGCTTGGTATCTTTTATATCCGAAGATCCCACAAAAAAAATAATACATATATGTATATATATATGAAGGAAATCAAAAAGGTGTCAGGCACTATAGCATTGGTCTTCTGTTTTATTATCACTCATGAACCATGAAATGACACCTTTTCACCGCATCACGATCCATGCATCGTAATTAGTTTTTGTGTCCCGATTAAGGACAGTTGAGAGCCAAGATTCAAACTTAGGCTAAAAAAAATGACTCACTCCCAATTCATTTGTTTATTTGAAGTTGTCGGTTTCTGATTCACTGGCACATGAAACTGTTCTGAGTTAAATCCAGTGAGTTAGTTGATACCGATTCACATGATTCAAATGAATAAAAAACACAACCGAGTTGATAAAAAAATGAGACATTGAAAATCCGTTGTGTATTAGGTCTTGTCTTCTTCACCATAACTAGTTCAAGTGACTTCAAAATGAACTAGTTAGAGAGTTGCTCAATTGCAAGGAAATCTTATGTAACTACACAAGACACAATTGAAGCAAAGATGATTTGATTCACTTGAATCGGTTCATGAAATTTTATAGCCACGATTTGCAAACTGCATTCCTTAGTCTTTTTAAGTTTAAGTTCAGAAATCATCTTTAGATATATAACCTTCTCAAGTTCGCATACTAGGTTTGCGGACTTAAGATACCGGGCAGAGTTTACAAACTCCAGCAGAAATTCTCGGGAATGAGAACTTCGCCGGTTCGTGGACTGGGTTCGCAGACTTAGTTTCATGCAACAGTTTGTCAACTCCAGCAGATATTCTCGTGTTTGAGAACTTCGGATGTTCGCGGACTTGGCTCACGCCATTCTTCCGGTTCTCTTGATCAACAAAGTTCGCAAACTTTGGTTCAAGGAATATGACTTATACATAAATGTGTTTCCACAACAATGCTTATGTCCACCATTGGTTATGTAATCTAAACTCTCATTCCAATCAATGAAACATTCTTAGAGGACGTTATACAGTTGTTACACCATTTCTCGTCAAAGCAATTTTTAAAGTGATTGAAACATATCATGACTTTCGTCACTAGGTAAAGATAAACCCAACTGAAGCGAAAAGCTTACCAACACATATTTCGAGATATAGATAGGCGAGGTATACTCGGCTCGAAATACCAAATGTGTATATATAGTCTATATATATCATATGACTTTTTTCTCAAGAAGTAGGATATAGAATAGATAGACTTTTGAGTGATAGATAAGTTCAAGTCTTCACATACCTTTTTGTCGAGAAGTTACACCGGTTCCTTGAGTAGTTCTTCTTCTTGTATGATGAATCTCTATGATGTCCTTGAGCTCAACTACACTTTCTATCCTAGTCCAAGACTTAGGTATAGTAGACTAGAAATCAAGACTTATAGTTTTGGTCACTAAAATTGACAAACATGCTTGAGGTAGCAACGCATGCGAGTTCGACCAATCAATGCTCTAACAAATGGGATACCAAGATGATAGCAAAGTACAACTCTAAAATGTATAGGTCCAAGGCACTGATTAAGCCCACTGATGGGTACAGCCAATAAATAATCTTGTGCATGCTTGACACGGTTGCACTGCCACAGGATGGAATCTCTTGCGGACATAGAAAATTGGTATGGGATTTGCTTCTTAACTGCATCAAAATAAGTGTCTGCCAGGGAGTGCATGGACGG
>NW_020631041.1:8724025-8861519 GCF_003573695.1 Papaver somniferum
GGGGGGGGGGGGGGGGGGGGGGGGGGGGGGGGGGGGGGGGGGGGGGGAGTATCATCGACACAGTATGTAGAAGGTAAGCAACATACCCGAACAAAATTCTGAAGTGAAAACTGATAAGCAGAGCCTTTTTCAGTTGAGAATGAATTACCAAGGATCACCTTTTGTACCGAAGTAGTCTGACACTGAGAAGCAAGGTAACAATAGGCGCTGGTGTCATCCATGGTGTAAATGCCAAGTCCACCATCTTTGATAGGCAAGGTAGATAATCACTGCTGTAGAGGACCAAACTCCGCACCATCACCAGTGATGAGAAGTCTCAAGTACTTAAGTAAATGATCATCAAAAAGGGAAGTGGCTGATTGTAGGGCTGCAGGATTGGTAGTAAGCATTGAAAAATATAATCTAGAAACTCCAGTGCAACTGCGAAGTAATAGCATCTCACTTTAAGGGTCTTTGAGTTTCTTGATTGCATACATCAATTGAACAGTGTTATTCACCCTGCTCAACATCATATCACTGATAAAGTTCAAATTCAGACTCACCGGTCCACCCAACAGTTTAACACCATTAGAAGGTCTACCAATATCAGCAGGGAAAACTCCGTCATCTGTGCTTCTGGGGTCAGTAGAAGGCCAAAAGACTTCGGTTTTCTTTACATTAAGATGTAAACCCCTGCATGGTCCTTACATTTTCTTTTTCTCTCTCTTTTTTTTTTTGGATCACTCTTTATGAGTGTAAGACAATTGTCTATGGGGCTTTTATATACTCAACCAATGATTGCCTTGCTACAACATCCATGGAAGTATCAGGATCCCACCAAATCACTTTAGAGAAACATAAAACTGCAAAAATAGAAAGAAACTGATTCAGTAATAATTAATTGCGAGGATGACTCTTTTAAATGACTACCATGGATGAGTTTCGCATTCAATTATGAACGTATATAATTAAGGATTGTAGAATGATAAAGTGGAACTCATTCTATAGCCATAAGAATTGTTTCAACTTACAAAGGTTTAGTGTATCATCCTAAATAGCTCAAAATTAACTCCATAAGATGAAGTCTCAAGAATGCAAGAAATCAAAGAGTATTATTTATTTATGCAATCCAAACATGCTTAACTACTCCCCCACACTTAAACTCAACATTTTCCTTAATGTTCAAAACCGAAAATTCTAAATCCTGACGTAGAAGAATATTAAACTCGAAAACTGTACTAATGGGTAGGGAATTAGGAAAAAAATCCTAAAGGAAAGTTGTTCGCCTACATCTTTTCTATAAGGTTTCAAAAGGGAACAGCGTTTCGATAAATTTTATGACTTTGATGGCCTCCGGACTGACTGACATGCAATCTGAATAAGTTCTGGAAAAATACCGAAACTCAAATGTCCAGGCCTATCGCTCCAACTTAACAGACTCCGAATTCAGATTTTATTTTTGTAAAAGAAAGGTGAGTCCGTACTATTTAAAATTTGGGGTCAACCACTCAAATCGGACTCCGTATGAAGTCTCGAGAGCTATTTTCGTAACAACTACGTAGTCAGAAATTTTCTGACGAAAATTGTTTCGTCAAAACTTTCATTATAGATATAAGACTTTGTAAAATCTAAGATGGGAATGCCAGATATGATATAAAGAAATAAGAAAAATAAAAATAAAAGTGAAATAGATACAAAACCGATGGGATGCCTCCCTCGCAGCGCTTGGGTTAACTTCGTCAGCCTGACGTTATTGTTATTGCCCGTACACCAGTAATCTAAAAATTTGGTAATCATACCAAATAACAATCTGCAATTCAAATAATAGCTTCACAAAAATTTTAGCACAAAATGTAAATATCGAATCTATTATTGTATTGAAGTTTCCCCCAGAATTAGTCCTTTTTACACTCGAAAGTGGATAGAGAACATAGAATTCGGGAACTTCAAAAGGTTCCTCAGCTTGGTGAACCTACACAACACTTGAATCAAACACATCAAGTGGTGGATACTTAGAAGAAAAATAATCCGCTAAAACTTTAGAAGCACACAATTTCAATCCTAAGTGAGCTATTTTCTTAAAAGCTGGGTTAACAGCTATTTGAGAATCTACTTCGATTAGAGGAAAATGATCAATAGATATAGAATTATGCAAAGGATTAGACAAACCTTGTTCGTGATCCTCATCTTTCTTAATTAACAATGATGAATTATTTACCTCAAGTATATCGTGGTCCTCTATTGAACTTTTAATTTCTTCTTCAACCGAAATCTCAAAATCATTATAATCCTTAGAAAGCTCAATTGGGTCTTCCACGAATTCAATCAATTTTGTTTCATTCTCAATCTCAATCTCTTCGTCAACCTCTTTATCGGAATCAGAATCTTCCCCTAAAAAGTCTAGTTCATTGATGCAAATCATAATTTCTTCATTTGAGTACGTTACACCATTTATAACAATAGATATGTCATACCCAATCTCCTCCTTTTGAATAGGCGAGTGATCATTATTATGATCCGGAGTTGGAATAGTTGTATCATTGCTACAAGAACTTTCCAAAGGTTGCTCATCTTTATCAGAATCTTCTTCAACCTCATCATTTTCCATATCCCAACGACGTTGAAGTTCGGTTCGTATGGCTCCATCAATTTCATGAAGAGTCTCTTCTGATGCTCCAGGTTTTTCTAGCTGCTCGTATTTCTTAAAAAGTTTCCTGACATTAACACGCCTGGTCCGTACCTCTTATTTTGGAAAGATTGAAGGAAAAGCACGATAAAGAGGAGTATGTCTTATTTTTAGTTCTAAACTCCATGTCATCTGCACATTACTAGAAAACAATTGATCAGAAGCATAACTATCCTTCCATCCTCTTGATTGTTCACTTACATGCCCGTCATAAGGTTGTTGACATGTATGGGAATATCCGCAAGGTTCCGTGGGGTATTGATCATAGCCTAAAGATTGGTTTTGTTTATACCCATAAGATGGTTGATAGTTGTCATATGAATGAGATTGAAAACCATATTGATTACCACTGTTGTATGATTAATCTCGTGCTCCGTACATGTTATTTCCGTAAGGAAACATGACGACTCACAAGAAAAAGGAAATTAAAACAAAAATCTAAAAGTAAATAAAAACAAGCTAAACAAATAACAAATCAATTAGCAACTGCTGCCAAAATTTGTATGGGCTGTCGTAGGCTCAACAAATTAATAAATATATTTTCCACTAATTAACTGGTAATATAGCGGTAGTAAGAGATCGTTCCCACAGAGAGCTGTGTAATTGATAAATTATTTGTATTAGCAAAAAAAAAAATTAAATAACAAAGGAGGGTTTTGGTTTTAAGATAAATAAAGAGACAAGAAGAAAAAAATATGATCAAGGAATCCTTCGCCGTTAACAAGCGTTAACATGATTAGAATACTCATCTATTGTTCGTAAGAACCATTCATCATCAACCTGGAATAACAACTAGATCAATGTTGTCCCCAAAACTCCTTTTATCACTGGATATGGAAGTTCTCGACTACCATATTATATCCGATGAACCACCAAGTAGTAGATCACTCAAGGTGTAATTTAATCGAACGCCTTAAGCTTTGTGAATTTAGGTTGATCCCAGTTGTTAAACTCTTAGATCAAGGTTCACTTGCTGGTGTTGTTTTCACACACGATTGCTCCACAAAATCCCTCTGTAAGGTCTCGCGATTTCTACTTGTGTAGAAAGTTAATCGACGATTACTTATCTCATAACTTCAACTAGCAATAGAACAATCAATATAATGATCTAGTAGCCTCCCAAATCAATATAAGAATCACTCATAAACCCTAGATATGGTAAAGACAAACGATGATGATAACAACTCTAAATAGTTTTGTATTATTAATAAAGCTTCACGCTTATAACATTGAATTCACGCTTATAATATATTTTTGTTACAGGGAGAGAAAAAAGTGATTCGAGAAAAACGAAAATCGTAGCTGACTCGCTAAATAGATCCATCCGATAATAATTTTTAACTGCGCCCAAACTATCCCCATTAAATATCCACGCACATTTCCCTCACAACTCTACTACTAGAGTCGGTTCGACTAGCAACACGAATTTTTACCTATTAGAAATATTTTGAACATCAAGTTTTTTATTTTTTGGACCAAAAAATATAAAGAGTCGTACAATTAAGTATAAAGAATAGAAGAAAAAGTATGTCTTGATATTACTGTGCGTATTTGAACTTTAAGAATAAGAGTCATTAACAAAGATCGTGTTTCGCCATAGGTTAGCAAGGTTAGGGGCCACCTTTTTATTCCCATCCATTGAAGGAGGTTAAGGGATGTCTTAAAAATAAAAACTTGTCTATATTGTCCTTCACCTTTATACTAAATCTAAACCTATATCCTTTATTTTCATAATCATATCATTCCACCTCTTCTTCTCTTTTCTACCCATTGAAATTTTTTTCCATCATTTTAATTTTGATTGAAAACAAAGATCATCGATCAAACAAATGTTATGATTGATTGTTTAAAATTAAAACCCAAAATTCATTAACCTTAAAGTTGAAACTTAGAACATCAAAAAAAACGGAGTTCAACAAACAAAACGAATAGATGATAGTAGTTGTGATTCAAAATTAGGATTTGATTACTTGAAATCAAAAATTTGATCCGAAAATTTTCTTGGATTTACAGTAGCAGAAACATAATCGGTAGATAACTATCTATTTTACCTACCGATTATGGTTGATGTTCTTGGATTTACACTAGCAGAAACATAATCGGTAGATAATAATCTACTTTACCTACCGATTATGGTTGATGTTCTTCGTTTCTTAAGAACATCAACCATAATCGGTAGGTAAATTGATCGATATCTACCGATTATTCTTGATTCTAAAAATTAAATTTCTCTGTACAAAAAGTTACGCACAATCGATAGATAATGAACACCATTAACTACCGATTGTGAAAGTAGAAAATTTTGAAACTTTTGTTAAGTTTTGAAAATTTGAATTTGAGGCCATGAACACAATCGGCAGATAATAAGCATCACTTATTAACACAATTCACTTCCGATTATGGTAGTACTAAAATTCGAAAATTTAGTATATTCGGAGGTTAAAGTAACACACTTTACTACCGATTATGGTAGTACCAAAGTTCGAAAATTTTAGGATTTTGGAAAAATCATATTTTGGGGCCAATATACATTCGGAAGTCAAATTTACTACCGATTATGGTAGTACTAATATTCGAAAATTGAATATATTCGGAGGTTAAAGTAACACACTTTACTACCGATTATGGTAGTACCAAAATTCGAAAATTTTAAGATTTTGCAAAATCACATTTTGGGGCCAATATACATTCGGAAGTCAAATTTACTACCGATTATGGTAGTACTAATATTCGAAAATTGAATATATTCGGAGGTTAAAGTAACACACTTTACTACCGATTATGGTAGTACCAAAATTCGAAAATTTTAAGATTTTGCAAAATCACATTTTGGTGCCAATATACATTCGGAAATCAAATTTACTACCGATTATGGTAGTACTAATATTCGAAAATTGAGTATATTCGGAGGTTAAAGTAACACACTTTACTACCGATTATGGTAGTACCAAAGTTCGAAAATTTTAGGATTTTGGCAAAATCTCATTTTGGGGCCAATATACGTTCGGAAGTTAGATTTACTACCGATTATGGTAGTGCTAAAATTCGAAAATTTAGTATATTCGGAGGTTAAAGTAACACACTTTACTACCGATTATGGTAGTACCAAAGTTCGAAATTTTTTGGATTTTGGCAAAATCTCATTTTGGGGACAATATACATTCAGAAGTCAAATTTACTACCGATTATGGTAGTACTAAGATTCAAAAAATGAATATATTCGGAGGCTAAAGTAACACAATTTACTACCGATTATGGTTGTACCAAAGTTCGAAAATTTAAGGATTTTGGCAAAATATCATTTTGGGGCAAATATACATTCGGAAGTTAAAGTAACACACTTTACTACCGATTATGGTAGTACCAAAGTTCGAAAATTTTAGGATTTTGGCAAAATCTCATTTTGGGGCCAATATACGTTCGGAAGTTAAATTTACTACCGATTATGGTAGTGCTAAAATTCGAAAATTTAGTATATTCGGAGGTTAAAGTAACACACTTTACTACCGATTATGGTAGTACCAAAGTTCGAAAATTTTAGGATTTTGGCAAAATCTCATTTTGGGGACAATATACATTCGGAAGTCAAATTTACTACCGATTATGGTAGTACTAATATTCGAAAATTGAATATATTCGGAGGTTAAAGTAACACACTTTACTACCGATTATGGTAGTACCAAAATTCGAAAATTTTAAGATTTTGCAAAATCACATTTTGGGGCCAATATACATTCGGAAATCAAATTTACTACCGATTATGGTAGTGCTAAAAGTTCGAAAATTGAGTATATTCGGAGGTTAAAGTAACACACTTTACTACCGATTATGGTAGTACCAAAGTTCGAAAATTTTAGGATTTTGGAAAAATCTCATTTTGGGGCCAATATACGTTCGGAAGTTAAATTTACTACCGATTATGGTAGTTCTAAAATTCAAAAATTTAGTATATTCCGAGGTTAAAGTAACACACTTTACTACCGATTATGGTAGTACCAAAGTTCGAAAATTTTAGGATTTTGGCAAAATCTCATTTTGGGGACAATATACATTCGGAAGTTAAATTTACTACCGATTATGGTAGTACTAAGATTCAAAAAATGAATATATTCGGAGGCTAAAGTAACACAATTTACTACCGATTATGGTTGTACCAAAGTTCGAAAATTTAAGGATTTTGGCAAAATATCATTTTGGGGCAAATATACATTCGGAAGTTAAAGTAACACACTTTACTACCGATTATGGTTGTACCAAAGTCGAAAATTAAAGGATTTTGGAAAAATCTCATTTTGGGACCAATATACATTCGGAAGTTAAAGTAACACACTTTACTACCGATTATGGTTGTACCAAAGTTCGAAAAAGCAAAAAGCAAAAAAAAAAAAAAAATCTCTCAAATTTTTTATCACCCGAATCCTGCTCAAACTACCGAATATCGAAGGATAATTTTGTCATTACGAAATATGGGAGATAAGAGGTGAACACAATTTAGAATTGGGTGACCCTTTTTGTTTTATTGTTGGCCCCTAATTCCTTTTGAGTGGCCCCTAAAAACCCTAGGAAAAGAACGGACGGAGTATCTTCTACTATTTCATTTATTATGTTTATGTCTTCAATAGGTTACTTAAGAAATTAGGAGAGGCTGAGACTATTCTAATATTTTCCCTGCCTTTTTCCGACTACGCCTCTTCTAATGATGGCTTCGAAGTTGTGGTGAAGACATATTTAGAGAGCCAATAAGATGGAACGAAGGTGACATGTTGCTTCCACCATTTTTTTAGAAAATCTACCGATCTAAAATCCTAATCGAAAAATAGAGAAGATGAAGCTGTGTTTTTAGCCGCCCGGTTCATTATGAATTAGGGTCCGTCCGATTACCTTTGACATCTAACTTTTAACGAATTTACTTGACGAGGACATCTTTTCATTTGACTTTTTTTTCTTTTTTTTTTTTCGTCTTAGTTTTACTTATATTTTGTTTGCACTTAAGTATATACTCCTTCCTTCCCAAATTAATCGGAAATGCTATTCTAAGCCCCACTCAACGCCCTACTCAGCGCCCAAATGACGTGGCGGAACATGCTGTCAAAAACACAAAAAACACGTCACTTTTGAAAATTAACCGGTTTGAGCAACTTTCGACGGAAACCAAATGTCTCGCGCGGGAACCAAATGTCTCGCGCGGGAACCAAATGTTTTGAAATCTGAATTATCTTTTCTTTTTAAGTCCACTTTATTCAGATCTGTTTGCCAAGGCAAATTGATTTATGCTCATGAGAAACTCCCAAAAATAATGAAGCTATTCCTCTTCCATTCCTTAACAGTTTTAAATGGAGATTTAACATCAAGATTCGAGACGAAGAATAAAGAGGAAGTTTTTTAAAAATGGAGAAATAAGGAGTGGACTTCAACTGTGAATGTAATGGTTACTATAAAATACTCTGGTTGTTGTTCTTTTCTATTTAAGAGAAATGATTTAGCAGGCTTTTAGTTTGGTCGTAAATTTCTCTGCACTAAGGGTGTGTATGGCTCTACAACTGTTTGACAAAATGTCTCCAACTCAAGATGCTAAGTTTATCTTTTTACAAGTCTATAAAATGTCTGAGATTTGATTTCCTAAAACAGCTTATGTACGTAGTTTGTAGTGCTAAATTCAATTATTTTTTTCACGAACAAAAGGCAATATTACATTTCCATGCTATATGATGTCTTCTAATTAGTGAACGGTGAGCTGGTGAGTGTTGCCAGTTTTAGATGCAGCACAAGAAAGCACAATTGTGTTGTCTCCACTTAGCACACACAATGCACTAGCTAACATTTTTGTTGTTTGCACTTCTTGTGTTGCTATCATTCCCTCCCAGTTGAATGTACAATCCAATAATAATAAAAAAAACATCCCGCAGCTTGCAAGCACCACCAAATTTCAAATTATAACTAGCATTATCAACACAAAATAACTTCAAATGAATAACAATTAAAACTGCATCACTTAATTTTCAATGTTATAAACTCATACAGTTAATAAGTAAGGTTGCTGAGTTTTGTTGTCCACATAATAACTACCAAAAAAACTAAAAATCAGCACAAGGTTCAATATTATGCATTATCCAAACTGTCCTCCAAACATCCATGGATTAAGCACGGCGGACAGATAAGAAAACGACGACCCTTGAGTCACTGCATTCGGGTCCTACAATAATCGCAACAAAAAGTTCATTACCATTCGGGTCTCACTATTACTAAGTGATCTAACTGAAAATAAGAAAGTTTAATTTTTCTAACATCTTACCATCGTCAGTCCTGCATAATTTGAATGGGGAATTGGATATAATCCCCATGGTTGGTATACAGGCGCTTGTGGTGGTACTCCATTGGACACGACACTCTCTTGTGTGGCATATGTTGCTTGAGATTGCTGGAAAAAAACATATATGATCCAAATCATATTAGTTGAGAAACAAGACGAAACTAGGACATCCATAACGTAAATGATGCTACTTAAACGTGGGAGTTCTAACACTAAAGTAGGCATGAGAACTTACAACAAGGAAAACATCCACTAACATCCTAATATTGCACTATATACAAGGATTATTCGAATCATATTACTTAAAATAATTAGATAAAATTGTAACTGATAGAAGGATGCTAAGCCACGAAATTTACCTGCACAATTCCATCACCTGCCAGATTGGTGTTCATATTTTGGTTCTTATTTTTGCTACCTGGAGGTCTGCCTCGTTTCTTTTTCGTCATAGTAGGAACTTCCAAAGCTACATCTCCATCACCTTCATTAGATACACTTGCATCATTGGTTGAATAATTCTTGTTACTAGGTTTCCATGTATTTTTATATGCCGTGCTTCGTGGTCTTCCTTTCTGTCTCTTACTTGTAGGATCAAGTACACCCACTCCAACTAAATCCATGGCTTCTTCATGCAAATTATTTTCTTCCCCATTTTTTTCTATCACATCTGTTTCTTCCCCTTCTTTACACTCACTGGTGGAAAGACTTTTTGGTTCAATCTCAGCACTTTCTTTTTGTTTCTTTAACATCTCCAGCTTCTTGACCAACCAATGTTTAATACTATCGAATTCATCACCATTTTTTACTGCCATGTCTGCAACCTCACTGAACAAAATAGTCAAACTATTATAACGTTCACGTTCAACAGGATTCTCCCAAAAATTGACATTAACCTTCATAGATGTGTGGGATCTTTTCACATCTCTTCTCCATCTTCTAACAATATATTTTTCAGGTAGTAACTCTATTCCTTGACGGGTTAATATACTAATAGCATGTCTGCAGAGAATTCCTCTAAAACTAAAATTCTGGCAACTGCAAGCAACTTCACAGTCTTTTGAATGAAAAATCACATCAAAGTTAACCAATTTCTTAATTTTCTGTTTGTCAAACCTTTTAAACCACACACTTTCACGAACCACATATTTGAATGTTCCTACTGGATCCTCCTCTACTTGACGGATTATTTCACAGTAAATTTTCTTCACTAATTCTGTTTGGAACTCTTTGTATTTTGATAAAGTATATATTTCCTGAATCTGTTTATCCATATCAAACTCAGTGGCAGTAGTTATCATTTTGGAAGCAGACTCTGCATCAGCTATAGCTTCTTTTTCTACCTTGTCCCTTAATGCCAGCTCATATTGCTCTACAAGCTGTTTTAGAGTTGTTTGTGGACGGAGGTATCCGTCGAAAAATGAATTCATACTTTCAGACCTTTGTGTAGAGGACATTCCAGCCCAAAAAGTTCCTTTCAAATAACAAGGTACCCAACGCTCCTTATCTTCATACAAATCCTTTAACCACTCATTATTGGACAAGTTATACTTATCTATCATTTCCTTCCATTTAGTTTCGAATTCCGACGGATATTGTGTATCATATACTACCTTCTTCATTGAATACTTAATGCGGTCATAGTTTTTATAGCTTTTAAACTTCTCCGACAACTTTTTCATCACATGCCATAAACACCATCTATGCCTGCTATTTGGCAATACAATTTTTACTGCCTTTTTCATGGCCAGATCCTGGTCAGTAATTATTGCTGGAGGTGCATGTCCAGACATACAATCAAGCCACTGAGAAAATAACCACTCAAATGAATCAGAATTTTCATGGGAAACCAACCCAGACCCAAGTAATATCGACTGTCCATGGTGATTTACCCCTACAAATGGGGCAAAGGGCATATTATACTTGTTCACCAAGTATGTAGTGTCAAATGAGATAACGTCGCCGAATTCCTTATATGCTTCTCTAGACCTACCATCTGCCCAAAACACCTTATCCAAGTGACCCTCCTCATCTAAATCCACCTTATAATAGAAACCAGAATTTTGCGTACTCATCTTTGCAAAATATTTAAGAATTGCAGCGGCATCTCCTTCCCCAAGCCTTATACGCCTTAGCTTATCAACCATATTTCTGCAATCCTTAGATGTACAAGTCATTTTTTCAGGACCACCATGTTCAGTTGTACATATATTATAGACTTTGTTCAGCCTAACACCTGCTCTATCAAATAGATCAATCTGATTCCTTACATGGGCGCTAATGTACCGATTACAACGAAAAAATCTTGTATCATCAGGGTTTAGTGGATGGTTATGAACCAACTCAATCTTGCTGATCACATACCCAACTAAAATATCTAATCGTATCACTATCCTTGTTGGGCATTCACATTTAATAGTAACTTGTGGGTTTAATGGTTTCTCACCGTTACTATCGCATTTACCCGCTCGAGCACAAGTAATTATGTAATCTGTTTCCTTTTTATTAATAAAATTATATAACATTTTCTTCTCAAGAAAAAAAACATTTTAAAACATCTACGTAACGAAGATAAATATGACTATCAAATTATAATGAATTAAAAGGGTAATTTTAGAGATATTCCTTGATTAATGAAATAATTCAATTATTTATGGGACAAATCTTAAAACCAAATAGCTTAATTAACCCGGGACGGAGGGAGTACGATGGATTTTTCTTGCCCTACAAAGTTGCTTCTCAATTCAATTAAGTTAAAAATTTAAAGATTAGTTCCCGAACGAAATTTCAAATTGACTTTTAATAGAAAAGCGAAACAAGTTTGGTGAAGCACACTTCAACAAAATTCAAAACTACTTATATCTCTAAAACAATTGAATCACATTTATCTTCTATGAGTAATTCTTTAGAACTACACATCTATTATTTGTCCAAATCTATCTGGAATCGAAAAATTTACCACCAACCAATGTTTTTGACGGTTTCATTTTCTTTTACCCGGTGTAGGTTTGGTGTAAGAAAAAATAAAGGTTGGGTGTAAACATCTCACAGCCTTATCCAATCAATCATCCATCCATCCATGGCTACAACTTTCTAGCCTTCTTCTTCTACTTCATTTTCTCACTTCTTCGAAGAAATATCCAGTGAAGCTTCAAACCCTTTGATTCCATTCAGCAATGGCAACATCATCACTTTCATTAGCTTCCACTTCCTTCTCATCCCCTAAATTTCTCTCAACTTCTTCATCATCTCTCGTGTCATTCACACCTCAACTTCTCTTTCAAAACAAATCTTCTAATTTCAACAAAGTTGAGATTCTGAGAAGAACCCATGAAAGCTTATCAGTTAAAGCATTAACCTTAGATTTTTCAGGTTCATTCTTTGAAGGAGGTGTTGGAGAAGATGATGAATCACCATCATCTGGTGGTATTTTAGGTGCTACTGAAGAGAAAGAAGAACCTCAATGTCCACCTGGTTTGAGACAATACGAAACTATGGCTGTTTTGAGACCTGATATGACCGAAGATGAACGTCTTACTCTTACCCAGAAGTATGAAGAGGTAAATTAAATCAATGAAACCCTTATTTTGTTTGTAAGATTCCACCATGAAAATGCAATTCAGGTGTTTGTTGAATGTTCTTAGATATGGATAACTTGCAATTGATAAGAACAAGTAGAATTGTTAGGTAGAGATGTGTGTTTTCCTGCTTGCAACAAGTTAAAATGGTGGGAGCTCTCTGTGTGTTTGCAATGAGCTAATAGATTGGGGCTGTTACGCTAGTAGTTACGCCATTATAAGCTCTGGAGCTATTGTGGGCAATTGAACAATTGGGTGTAAGAATTAGTAGATGTATTGCTCTCTAAGAGGATTTGATAGATAACTTGCATTGATAAGAACAGGTTGAATAGTTAAGTTGAGATGTGTGTTTAACTGCTCGCAATAAGTCAAAATGGCGGGAGCTATCAATTTGCTTGCACTGGGCAATAAGATTGAGGCTCTCACAATCAGGGCCAACACTGTTATATGCTCTGGAGTAGCAATTGTCACTGAAAATTCGTCGTTAAGATGACTTGTATTCTTTATTGAAGGTTGTTGGATCTGTGAATTTATTGTGAAACTGTCAGATAGTGATTCTTGTTTGTGGGGTGGAATTTTTCCTCTGAAAATGATAAAATTTGTGTTTGCAATTTTTCCCAAAATTTGTTTTTTTCAGTCTGTTTATTGTTCTGATGCTACCACAATGCTATAGGAATTCTGTGAATTTGGAAGTACTCCGAAGTAGTAAATGAGCTTAATTTTCCTTAGCTTCGTGAATGTATTAAGTCTTTAAGCATAGCCAGTCCTTAGCTTTGTGAAAGTATTTAATCTCTAAGCTTAACCAGTTTCAAAAGTTCCCCCTAAAGAGCACACATAGCTTTACTGGTGTTGCACATTTTTCATTAGTATATGCATCTTTTCGTTCTCGAATAGCATTTTTTCTATGACCAGTCATGCTAGCACATTGGAAGTATTGCGTACATTACTTGGTTGCACTATCAAAAGTCAGATAATACTCTTTGTCACCCTGTTTTTGTATTGTGAAGCTGTGCATTTTAGTTCTATTTATGAACAAATTTGAAATGGCATTTGTTTGCAGTTGATTGTTGCTGGTGGTGGAATGTATGTCGAGGTATTTAACAGAGGAGTGATTCCGCTTGCATACAGCATCAAAAAGAAGAACAAGGCAGGAGAAACCAACACCTATTTGGATGGTATCTATCTACTTTTTACCTATTTTACCAAACCAGAGTCCATAACTGCTCTGGAGGCCCGCCTCATTAGAGATGATGACGTTATCCGATCATCCAGCTTCAAGATCAGAAAGAGGAAGTACTAGAATCTGGATTTCCTTTTACACATTCATCTTTGAAAGAAAAGGTAACTTTAATGTACTTATGAGCGTTAATGATGTTTGTTTGTTTTCCTTCGGATTAGTGAAATCATATTTTGTTGTTATGTAGTTAAATTCATGAGTAATGACAGTCGAAGATATCTTTCCAACAGCATGATATAGTTCTAGACTTCTAGTTTCTAAAGAAACAAAACTTTTATTGTTTATAGGACATGAAAGTTGTTCTCATGTTCCCTAATCATTCATTTACAAAATTGCAAAACCGAAAATAAAACAATCGGCTCGATGCTACAAGTATTTAGAAATTCTATGTACAGACGGGTAGTGTAGAAAAATGGTTTTATTTTGTGAGCCATCAAAAAAAAAAAAATGTAAATCTCAGTCCGCAGGAAAAGGCAGAATCACCCGGTCGTCAGATTGTGGGTTACTCCATTTTCTTCTTACCTGGTACCACCTGCAAACATGAAAGACATGGTCAATCATTTGAAAACTAATGGAAGCAGAGACTGCATCTGACAACATCCATAGTAAGATCTATTTTGTCTTCAGTTGTCCTATTTTCATCATGTTTTACCCCATTAACATGAGAAATTTCATGATTTGCAGGGACATGTATGTCTCTGTTGTTCTTGTGTGTATGTCTTGTCTTGTCTTATTTTTATGTTCTGCCTATACTAGAGACATTCACAAGCACTAGGGGAAATAATGAAATGACTTAGAAGGAAGCCTCAAGATCAAATTAGATGTGAACTAGCAAAATGATACTTACATTGTGAGCGAAAACAGGTGGTGGGAATTGGTTTGTTGTTGTTTCCAGAGGGTTCAGAATTGGTCTGACCACAGCTGGAAGGAAAAGCCCTGATAGTCATAAAATGAAACCATGTTAAGGAATTGATACTGATGTAAAAAAATCATATGCAGCAATGCTGAGATATTCATCGACAATCTCTGACGTTCAAGAATTTTTATTTTCCGGTGACTAGACATGATCTGAATCTGTTTATTTTTTATTGTATGGTTATTCTTGGAACCACCTTAAACATGATGATCTGTTACAAGACTGATCTGAAATGAAGAAACATGATATTTAGATCCTGACTGAAATCATGATCTCAATGATCAAACAGACCATATGAAAATCTAGATTGAAAACATTTAAAATGTGATTGGAAATAATAATGTAGAATCAAATTACCAATTCCTGCAAGGAGACATGAGGCTGCAACCACTGGCTCTTGCGCCCCAAACATCTTCAACTTCTTCATTATTGCCATTTTTTTGTATCTGTAGATTGTTTTTCTATGATTCTCTCTCAACCTGAGGAAGTGTTGAAATTTGTTGTAACAAAATTGTGAGCCACATTTATCCTTCTTGAATATTAAAAAATAAAAACTACTAAAAAGAAGAAAAAGGGCCAAGGGCTGGGCTAGTTAGTGTGAAAGGCTTGAAGCCTATCTGAGTTAATCTGTGGGCTAGAGATGGGCAGGTAACTTACCTTACAGGATGGGCAGGTAGCTTACCCTACGGAAGAATGATTTTTTGGGGACTGCTCATAAAAGGTGGGGGACTCCTCGTCTATTTTGGGGTGGATATTTGAAGTAAATTTGAGCCACCCCTTAACTTAGTTTTTTTTAATACAAAACTTGTTCTTGGTGATTAATTAGTTAGTGTAGTGATTAATTAGTGTTGGTGTAATGATTGATTAGTGAGGTTAGATTAATTAGTTGGGTGTTTTTAAAAGAATAATTTTTGAGAAGAAGGGGTTTTGGTTTTTTTTTTTTTTTTTTTAAAAGATGGTTGATTTCGAAATGAGGGTTTTGGATACTTAGACTTCAAATTTAGTAATGTTGCTTGAATTGACAAACACAATCGAAAAAATGAGAAATTTATAAAGTGATTTCGACTATGAAAATGAAGTTCGGCTACGAAATCTGAAGAACAGGTAGCCGAACTCATCTGCAAGTGTAGTTCGGCTAATGGTTCTGAAGACACAGGTAGCCGAACTCAGCTTTAATGAAGTTTTTGCTTTCAGAGAAATGTTCGGCTAGGAAAAAAAGTTGCGACGTAACCGAACTAAACGTTCGGCTGGGAATCTTTTTCTTGACGTAATCGAACTCAATATATAGATTTTCAGAAAAAAAAAAGTTCGGTTAGGAGAAAAAAATTGCGACGTGGCCGAACTAAAAGTTCGGCTGGGAATTTTTTTTTGCGAGGTAACCGAACTTTTTTCTGAAAGAAAAAACTTCATTAAAGCTGAGTTCGGCTAGTTCGACAAACTTGTTTCACATAATTCCTAGCCGAATTTCCCTCTGCAACTTCCATTTTCAACTCATTTTGATGATTACTTCTCATTTTTTCAACCAAAAAGACGGACAAGTAATGGGTTTGTGAGAATATCTTTATTAATGATTTAAATTAAGCTATATATATATACAGAGGTGGTGGTGGTTGGTGGTAGTCGGAGGTAGTAGGTGATGGGCGGCGGTGATGGGAGGAGGTGGTGGTTATATATATATATATATATATATATATATAGGTGGTTATTAGATTTGTTTTAAATTAAATTAGGTTAAGGGTAGGTTAGTCATTTCCACACTTTAGGACACCCCTTATAAGTATAGGGTTGACATTCCTATCACAAAGTAGTCCCCACAGTAGTCCCAAAAAATCATTCTTACAGAATACGCGTGAACAGCGACTTCGTCAAGGGTGATTAGACTGTAGGAGTTCTTCCGATAAGCTTGAAGCCCACTTATATGACAAAAATGCAAGGATAACCTGTAGAGCAAGATCGTTGGTTTTCCGTCAAATCTATTTTAGTGGAGCTGATGAAGTCGATGGCTCGGGGTAGGAACCATAATATTGGCATACCAAAATCTTCTTAGGCATACAAGGCACTAGTCCTAATTTGGGTGACCTTATAAGGGGTACCCTATGGGATGGTTCAATTACCTATATGACCTTAAATCCTTTAAATTACTACTAATCTATCCCTAACCCTAATACAAAACCTATAATCAACTACACCTAAAATCAGTTTCATTCACCTTCTTCTTCTTTCTCTCCACAGCCGAACTCATTCACCCTTTCCTTTCTTTTTTTTTCATCGCGGAAATTTAATTGTCGATTCGTGAAACTTTAATCGACGATTAAACTCATCTATATAATGGGTCGTCGTAAGGCAGTATCTCGTTCAAATCGATCGATTGAACAACCTATTGATGAAGAAGAAGATTTAGAGAGTGAAGAACAAACTCAAAATCAACCACAAAATCAACCGGAAGAAGAGATTGAAGAAGAACCAACTCCGGAAATGAGAATAAGAAGATTTGTTCTACAAACCCATCTCATATTTGATGTTTTTGATTGTTTTGGTCGATTTAACTCGTCAAAATCATGTGTTCTGCGGCGGTTACAGGGTATGGTTCGGCGTAAAACAAATGTTAGATGTGCGCCGAGCTGTTCTTGGAACTGAACCCTGAAAGTGCATATGAACGGCTCGGCGTAGATCTGAAATCCGTTTTGAGCCGAACTTAGTGACACAGAGACTTATACATCGAATCGGCTTATTCGACGGTGTTAGTTTTGTGCCGAATATATTTTGTGAATTTCAGAAATTTTGCATGTGCGTAGGATCGGCTTGTATGGTAGTATTAGCTTTGTGCCGAATAAATGTTGTTTGAATTTCAGAATTTTTGCATGTGCTTAGGATCGGCTTGTATGGTAGTATTAGTTTTGTGCCGAATAAATGTTGTTTGAATTTCAGAATTTTTGCATGTGCTTAGGATCGGCTTGTATGGTTGTATTAGTTTTATGCCGAATAAATGTTGTTTGAATTTCAGAATTTTTGCATGTGCTTAGGATCGGCTTGTATGGTTGTATTAGTTTTGCGCCGAATAAATGTTTCAATTCATAAGTCTAGATTCGGCTTATTCGATAGTATTAGGGCTTCGCCGAATATCATTGTTAAAATTTCATAAATTTTACAAGTGTATAGGATCGGCTTATTTATATGATATCATGTTGCGCCGAATACATGTTTGAGATCATAATCATAGATTCGGCTTATTCGACGGTATCGGTTGTGAGCCGAATATTTAAGATCGGATTATAATTGTTTTGTGGTATGAGCCGATCCACTCTCTGCGTAAGCTAATAAAAATTTCAAGACATGATTCATACTTGTGCCGAATTAGTCTTATACCTTTCATACTTGTGTCAGGACCAATGCCGCGGGTAGGGAGATGTTGAAAAAAATGAAGGATAAAATTGATTGCAAAACACCAATGACTGTGGAAGAATAAAACTACCTCTCCAAAGTGGGATGCAATCATCAACAAAGGAGAAGGACCCGAGGAACCCGCACAAAAGCCTACCACTAAGAAGAGGGGTCGTGGTTAAATGCCCTTTTATGTTTCCAACTTCCTTTTAATGTTTTTCTTAAGTTTTAAGTACACTTGTATGGTGTTGCAAACACCTTTGCTTTTAGGTGTTCAACTTTGTTTTTAATGGTGCTGGGATTGGGTTATGGACACCTTCAATTTCATGTTTTAATGAATAGCTTAACAGTTATGCGCCGAATGTATAGAGTTCGGCTTATCCTCTAATGTTAGTTACGCGCCGAATCATTTGTCCTTCAGGTTCGGCTTTTTCTATAATTTGAGTTATAAGCCGAGCCTTAAAAATCATTATTGATGTAATCCAGTATATAGTTCGGCTTAAATCTCACCAATATGGTGAGCCGAAGCTGTAAAAATTTTCAAATTTTTTAAAAAAATAGCCGTTATGTATATAGGTTCGGCTTATGTTCTAAAATTTCTATAAGCCGAACCTTTACTTTTTTTCATGAAAATCTAGGAACGACTCTTTTTTTGAAAGATATAGCCATTGTAAAACTATACTCTATATATACCTACATGTTTTTTCATATTCTTAACCACATATGCTCAACAAATGGCACCCCCAACTCCTAAGTTTACTCTAGAAGAAGATTTATCTCTTTGCACTAATTATGTAGCATACTATCCAAAGAAGGGTGAAGAACGACGAGTAAATGGTCTGATGAGTATATACTACATGGTTAGAATTCATGAAGCCTTCAGCACGGAAACAGGTAATCCTCACAACCAGGATAGTGCGTCCTTGTTTTGCCGAATTATAAGTATTAAGAAAAAAGTCACAGACTGCATAGCTTTAGTTCGGATTGTGAGTCGATATCGACTCAAAGGTGAAACAAACTCTGAGATTGAAGTTCGAGCTCTAGAGGAATGGCGACGATGGAAGGGAAAGAATTTCAAATACAAAGATCACTACCACATTCTTAGAAGGTTTCTCATTACCCGTTTAGGATATTATAAATTAATTGGAAGCCTACTATGTAGCAGGGATGTAATCCACAATTTCTATGAATTTGAAAAGTCTATTTGGAATGATATAATAATTCTTGTGTTCATGAATCATGAAAGGTTCGACTTTCTTCAGAAATATACTACAAGCCGAACCTAGCAAAGTAATTCTGGTTTTTTAAAGTTTCAAGGTTCGGCTTGCAGTGAAATAATATTATGAGCCGAACCTGACAAAAAAACTCTGGTATTTTTTTGTTGTTAGGTTCGGCTTTCAGTGAATTGTTCTTATAAGCCGAACCTGACACAAAATAAACGGATAAATCCATGAAACATTTTTTATGGAGATCCTAAACGAATCTCATCCTCTTCACTGACCTCTTTCTCATCATCTTCACTGACCTCATTTTGATCATCTTCACTGACCTCTTGCTTAACATCTTCATCCTCATCACTTGAAAACGTAATTACTTGTCCACTTGGAGGCTGCATATGCAAAGATTTCCAAAGATCCATTTCCGTCGCATAATTTGCACACCAATCCATCGCAAAATTATTTTCAAATCTAGGCCAAAAGGCTGCACTCATCAAGGGTGGTAATGGGCAACCGGGTCTAAGTTTGAGGCCGATAAAATGACAATTTTGAACAAATCCAAGAACAAGTCTTCTATCCTTTACACCATCATTGCAAGGTTTTGTTGGAGGCACGTAAGTAAAGCTACTACCCGTCCATGCGAAACAATGTACGACGCAATTGAATGTCTCCGCTATTAAAAACCCACAAATGGGCATTGACATCCAATGTTCTTCGGTAATGATAAAATCCCCATGCAAACGACGTTCGAATGCAACGTACTCCGCTGCCACCCCTGCATCTTTTCTTGGACCTGTTCTCATCATTGTCTTATAGAATTCTTTGTTTTTACGTAGGGTTTGTAACAATCGTTGCCGAATATAGTTCACTTCATTTTCAGGGGCACCGGATTATTCCCTTCCATAAAAGGACCAAGTTGTTCGGCCGTGACGTAATAACCACAATTTCCATCGCCTTGCACGTCGTTCATTGCTATAATATGCTCATGAATTATTGGCGATAGATATTCCAAGTAGTTATCGTATATAAAATTGATAGGCCTCATATACCTACCGGACTTATCTCTTTTGGGTCCTCTCATCCTACCAATTTCATGTACGGTCCTTTTCTCCTGTATCTTAGTTTGTGAAGGATACATCTTAGCCTTCCCCTTGACATCCTCTTTACTATCCTTAGCTTGTGACGGACAATTTCTTTTCTTCGTCTTCGTCCTATTCTTTCTCCCGGTCTTCCCAACATATACAGTACCCTTTTTAACCTTGCTAGCGCCGGTTCCACTACGCTCACAAATCATTTCAAACCGATCCATCGGCTTTGTTGTCCTTTAACTAGTACACAATTTATCTTCATCGCGTGTTCCTCAAGCCAATCCAGAACTTCTGGTTTAGTTTTCCATATCTACGTTCATTCCAAAACAAGTAATTAGTAAGAAAAACTTTGGAATATTCCGACAACATTAAGGTAAACAAAAGGTTCTTACATACCAAATCATTTTGGAAGTGATCCTTGGTATCCTCGTGAATTATGTCTACTGGATCAGGTTGATTTTCCATGGGTCCAAGCACGATCTACAAAGAATATCACAAGGTTAAACACTAGAAAGGGAATATAATAACAAGGTTCGGCGCATTCGATAATCACATTATGTGCCGAACTATAAACATCTACAAGTTTCGGCTTATACGATATCCTCAATATGTGCCGAACCACGAACAATATTTTAACCCAAAAATTAACAAATTCATGTTCGGCTCAGACGATAATCATATTATGTGCCGAACCTTGAACATAAGAGGTTTCGGCTGATAAGATATTCTCCATATGTGCCGAACTAATAACAATATTTCAACCCAGAAATTAAAAAATTATGTTCGGCACATACGATTTTCGATATGTAAGCCGAATTAGTAATGATTATATTCCGGGCTATTCAGGATGTTGTTCGGCTTACTATGAAACTTTCATATAAGCCGAACTAGTGTCTAGCAAAAGGGTCGGAATTGGAAATTATAGGTTCGGCGCATGCAGTAAACAGATTCAGTAAGCCGAACCGTTCATCAATTGGTAGATTCGGCTCATAGATGTGAGCCGAACATCAACCTGTTTCGCCGAACCATGATTCAAAAAACCTAACATTTGATAATTGAGAGCTCTAAAAGTGAGATTGAGCATAAGATATAAGTGTACCTGTGTATTAGAAGCATTGGGTTCCTCATATATGTACTCATCATTTGGATTTGGCTCATAAAAATCATCATCTTGAGTTTGTGTTTGAGCTTGAGCTTGAGTTTGAGTGGGTGTAAAATCATTCTCATAATCTAAGAAATCAGCCATTTGGGAATCATTGGTGTAGTTGATATGTATTTTCCTAGGTTTTTTATATGAATTATGACCCTCTTCATCCTCCATTGAATCAAGAATTAGAATTTTCTCACTTTCTCCTTCTCTTTCTCATTGGGCTAGGGACCTAGGGTGGTCAGAATCTACAACCTCGAGGAAACTCGGAATATGGGCCTAAATCGTCTGTACAGATCCAAAATGAAGAGGGAAACATCCCTAACGTTTTAGAATCTGCACACTGAATTTAGCCTTGCGTTCCGCCGCTCTAAATTTATTTTTCCGTTTTTTTTTAGAAATTGATTAGTGATTTGATTAGTGCTAAATTACTGGATATTATTGAATGAGACTAATGATCTAAAAACTTCTAGTAATACAGTATATAAGATTTCTCAATCAGTCATCATAGTCCCACTCATTTTGAATGCATGTTCATTGAAAAGTGCACTGAGTGCAAGGTTTGCAGCCTCTTTAGAGTCCAAATAATCTGCAGCGAAAAGAAGATCTAGGAGTAATGGTTATATGTAAGCAGCCTTGAATGTTCATCACCCCTTGCATTCTACAAGTGTTCTTAGATCTTTTTTTGCAGCAGACTATTTGAATATTAAGAGATTCACACTGCTTTTAACATTAAGGGAAATCTGGACTCAGACGAGAAGGCTGGTGCGCTTGTAGTTTAATAGTAGTTGATGTGCTGGCCGCTTCTTCGCCCGTAGTAATCCATGCAGATGCCTTTGGTGCAGTCCTACTCCAATTGGACTGCACCAAAGATATCAACTGAGTTATTATTAGTATTCGGAATTGGTTTCCTAGTATAACAAACGATAGAGAAGCGTGCGCATTACGTTTTGTAACTCAAACAGGATAGTGTCCTTATATATATCTTACCCTAGAAAAACACCCCTATATCTTATATATATCTTACGTTTTCAATCTTTGTTTGATTTTCCGTCATGAGCACAGATACTATGCAAAGATCAGGTTCAGTTCGTTGGGGAGATTTAGAAGAAGATGATGGACAAGATCTTGATTTACCTTTACCACCACCAGCGGTAAGCGGACCACATAGTAATCTTATTAAGAAAACTATTGAACGTCGTTCGTGGACTAAGTTTGGTGATGCTGTTCATGAAGATGTTGGTGCTGGACTTACCACGGTTTCTACTGAAGAAGTTCGTCTTGAAAGGCCTCGACCTCCTGGTAGCAAGGATGACACCTGGGTTCTTGGAGATCCATTGGCACGTGGCACTTCCAGGCCAGGAACCTACATTCCTCCTGGCCAGAGAGATGGCGCGAGACAAGTTGGATCACAGATGAGACCACGGAGGAAAGAAGAAAACTCTGTTCGCGTCACAAACCTCTCAGAAAATACTCGCGAGCCTGACTTGCTTGAGCTGTTCCGCAGATTTGGTGCTGTCAGCCGTGTTTATATTCCTGTCGACCGGAGGACTGGCAAGAGCCGAGGATTTGCTTTTGTGAACTTTGTGAACAAGGTAGATGCTGAGAGGGCCATTAACGTGCTAAATGGGTACGGTTATGATAATCTCATCCTCGGAGTCGGATGGGCGACTCCTAGGGAAAATTAGGACTTAAAAGAAGAAGCCTGCAACTCATTTTTCAATCTTAAAATCACGCCAGAGTTGGGTGTTACTTTTCTTTTAGTATTTCTTATTTATTTTGTTGTCTTTTAAAAAATTGTTTTTACTACTACTATATTTTGATTTCTTGGGATTTCTTGGAATCCCACATTTACAATAAACATAACTTGGTACTCCGGATCTCATAATGGACATAGTATTCTTTTTTTAATGAAGATGTAATGTTATCGATCATGGACATATTAGCCTTTAGATGATACCTTTAATATTGTACCTAATAATTGCATATGGACCAAAAACGTACTCGAACAGACACAATTTCTTAGTGTAAATTTACATGCATACACCCTTTGAAATTGTCTCAAACAATCACGTGCAGTTAGGAACCACTACGTAGCCCAGTGATTTCATATCGCGAGTTTGACCTCATATCGTACTTTATTATTACAAAATGTTCATGATATGCAAATGTTCTGTCTGTCTCTCTCCCTCATATTATGTGGTGGAGAGCTTGCCCATGCACTTATAATCGAATTTGGCACCAAACCAAACTTTAGCTCCTTTTAGGACTTCAGCAACTAAAAGAGGGAATTCTAGTATGTTATCGCAATTTTATGTTTATCTACCTCAAATTAGTATTAAACTACTTCTGATTATCCTAATTTTGGTGTTATCACCCCCTCAGTTAATGTTCAGAACTTGGTTGAGAGTTAATTTAGTGCAAAATGGATGGCCAAGAAAGCTTGGAATCTCTCTCGCTCTCTCTCTTCTAACAAAGTAACAATCAACTGTTTCTCTTTTCCTTCATCTGCAATCAATAAATTACAATCAGAACGATTAACCGTGTTTACAAATTTTCAGTAACTCTGCAACGAAAAAAATATGACTAGTTTGGCTAGAATTTCCCCAGTGCAGCTTATTTCTATATCCATTTTGGTCGTAGTTCTTTTTTCATGTCATTGCCGTGCTTTAGATTCTAACAATTATGCTGAGGCACTCGAGAAATCCATTATGTTCTTCGAAGGGCAACGATCAGGAAAACTACCACCTAATCAACGAGTTACATGGCGAGGCGACTCTGGATTGAAAGACGGGTCTACTGAAAATGTTAGTGTCTTCTTATATATAATGAAGTTTAATTAACTAGTCTTTCAAGTAGTAAATATAGGGTTTTGTGCTTTGCAACAAATGCAGGTGGATCTCTCTGGAGGATATTATGATGCAGGAGACAATGTGAAATTTGGTCTTCCTTTGGCGTTTACAACGACAATGTTGGCTTGGAGTGTTGTTGAATTTGGTCGAAATATGAAACACCAAGCTGCGCATGCCAGAGACGCTATCCGTTGGAGCACTGATTATTTATTAAAGGCAGCAACAGCTAAACCTGATACATTATACGTCCAAGTGAGTGATTCGCATTACTAGGATCTCATTGATAGAAAGCTAGATTTTCTAGTCGTAGATTGGCTAACTTGGTTGTTGTTGTTTATGAAGGTGGGAGATCCTAACGCAGATCACGAATGCTGGCAAAGGCCTGAAGATTTGGATTCCTCCCGGAATGTGTACAAGGTGTCTACAAAAAATCCAGGTTCTGATATCGCGGGAGAGACTGCTGCCGCATTGGCTGCTGCTTCAGTTGTGTTTAAAAGATCTGATCGTCCATACTCCACCAAGTTACTTCAAACAGCCATTAAAGTAATTCAGTTTATTACACATACCAATTAAAACTCCGTCATGAAATGCAATTTTGTAAGAGTGTTGATAGATACATTTGGTTATGATACAGGTATTTGATTTCGCGGACCAGCATAGAGGCTCTTATAGTGATTCTCTCAGTTCGGTTGTTTGCCCATTTTACTGTTCTTATTCTGGATACAATGTAAGTAAGCCTGGTTTGTAAAGTCTAGAAATCTCCATGATTCTCCTACGAAAACACAAGACTCTCAATCTCTCATAATACCCCATGTCAGGATGAACTTCTATGGGCAGCAGCATGGCTATATAGAGCGACCAAAGACGATAAGTACCTGAACTACATTAAAACCAACGGCCATACTGATGGTGGAGACGATGATGACTTCTCTTTCAGTTGGGATGATAAACGAGTTGGCACAAAAGTTCTTCTGTCCAAGGTTTTATTTCTTTCTTGCATATTATAATTATAACTTTTACGAGTACACAAAATCTTCATTTTCCCTAACTTCAAGTTTCTGCGCTGCAGTTCTACTTACAAAAGAAAGTTCAAGACTTGCAGTCCTATAAAAACCATGCTGACAACTACTTCTGCTCTCTCCTCCCTGGATCACCTACATTTAGTACCAAATATACGCCAGGTCCGCATATATACATTTTCCGAATTCCGTTGTTAAATTTCATTTATCAGTTTTTCATGCTGTTTTTATTCGCTCTGATACCAATTTGAATGATATTCGTAATGACAGGAGGACTTCTCTTCAAACAAGGTGAATGTAATATGCAGTACGTGACTAGCACAGCTTTCCTCCTCGTGACATACGCAAAGTACTTACAGTCATCAGGAGAATCGGTGTCGTGTGGATCAAAGGGTTTCGCAGCAAAAGACCTAATTGCATTAGCAAAGAAACAAGTAGATTATATTTTAGGTGATAATCCTTCGAAAATGTCATACATGGTGGGATTCGGAGAGAAATATCCACAAAAAGTTCATCATAGAGGTTCTTCTATACCATCTATACGCCAACAACCTAGTCAGATAGCTTGTAAAGATGGATTTCAACATCTTAATTCAGGATCTCCGAACCCGAACATACTTGTTGGAGCCATTATGGGTGGTCCTGATCAAGGCGACAGCTTCAATGATGATCGAAATAACCACGAGCAATCTGAACCAGCTACTTACTTTAATGCACCATTTGTTGGTGCTGTTGCATACTTCGCAGGATCACCACCAACATCAACCAGCTGATAATATAAAATTCAAGTGCGGATATATAATTTAGCTAGTTCTTTTATCTTTGAGAGATTTTTAATTCAATGATTTACCACTACATTGTAATCGAATGAGTGGAATTTTCATTACCTCGGTAAATTAAAGTTCACAATTTAAATCCCATGCACTCAACCCATCTGCTGAGCCACACTTTATTTTGAAGTGCTAGTAGCGACTAATGTTGCCTTCCGCTGGCCATCAAGGCTAGGAAAGTAAGTAGAGAAACGCTCTATGCTTAGCTTTCACTGTGTACCATAAATACCCATTTGTTCCCATGCAATTTTGTGAGGAATTTATGCAGTTTCGGTTTCATCATGCAAGCCATAAATACCATTTCTTTCCATGTATATATTGTAATGAAGCTCACCCATGAATTTCTCCCTCTCTTTAAAACTTCTTTTTCAAAACGTTTCATTAGTGCTAAATTAATGGAGTCTATTAAATCAGTTTTAATGCTAATTAAACCACATTTTCTACTATATAAATGCATATCTTCTTCTCATACTCTCTCAAATATATCTTTAGCCATCAAGAAAAAATCTCGCATATCTCTCCTACAAATATAACATATTAATTTTCATTTTTGCTAAATCGTTTTCTTAATTAGTTATGATCTTATTGTATATTTTAGTAGTTAAATTATCTGATATTCTCATGTATGTTGTATGCAGATTTGGTTCCATGGAAATAATTACATCAGGTAGAATTGAATAAATTCTTGAAGGTAAACAGAATAAAAAACTTCATAGTATTGGATGCCGCATTTGTAACCCCTTCCATCATCTGAAAATTCCAATATAGCTCTTGCAATTCAGACTTTTTTTCCCAAAACTTTTTGTTAATATATGCGTGTTTTATAATTAATGCAAAAAGATTTAGTTTCATTTCATGCTTGTCCTTACATTTCCGAGAAAATTAAGATAATAGGGATGTTGAAATGAAACCAAATCTTTTCTACATAAATTAGAAAATACGAATTTATTAACAAAATGTTTTGGGAAATAAGAATGATGAAATATATATATATACATAATCATTAGTGCTACTATGCATATATCTTAATCTAAACTATGTCATCAGCTAATGAGAAAATGGTGTTACTGAAAAGCTCAGATGGAAAAAGCTTCCTAGTTGAAGGGGTTACAATTGCGGTTTCTAATACCATAAGGAATGTAATAGAAGATACGTGCATAGACGAAGGCATTCCACTGCCAAATGTTCGCGGCGTGGTTTTGGAAAAAGTGATTCAATACTTTGAAAAGTAGTATTATGAACAACAAAAAAAGAAGAATTATGAACAACAAAATTGGGCTGGCGAATATGCCAACATAGCGATTATTAACCACGTGCACTTTCAGTTTTATCATGCAAATTATTAACAAGGCTGAATTGGGGGTCCTCGAAAAATAATTGGGGACCCTAGCTACATGACAAAAAAAGGTCATGAAATAGTAATTGGGAGTTATCTCTTATCGCACTTTTTTTAAAATGGCTAAACTATCCCAAATCATTAGTGTTAATTGAGTGTTAATTAATTGTTAATTAGTTTAGTTAGATTAAAATCACATTTGGGGATAAAATTTTGATAAAAGAAAAATTGTGTTTTTGTGTTGTGGAGAGGAAGAAATTGAGTTTTGGGAGGGAAATTTAGGGTTATTTGAAATGAGTGATTCCAATGGAGGAATCCTATTGCTCAAAATGAAGGAACTAATCCTCAAAATGAAGAACCCGAAGCTCAAAACAATCAGGTAAACTTCCTATACTCTTCAAATTGTATGAAGGATGCTCCAAGTGGTCGATTCATGTACACTATGCAACTACTCGGAGTGAGGGTCGTTAAGTTGAGAGGGTAATAAACGAACGACTCTAAGAAGTCGTCAATTACTTGACACAACCTTTGACGACTCAAACCTGCAACTTTTGCAGGTTATGAAAAATCGTCAACCAAGTGTGATATAATTGACGACTCCAGCTAGTTAGGTCACACAGAGTCGTTAACTTAATATGTTTAGAACCCAACGACCCTATCACTATTTGGGACAGAGAGGTGGTTATGCATAAGATTGAGTCGTTCGTATTTAAAAAGGGTCGTCGAGAAGAATCGTTAACGATTTAGAAATTCCTGGACAACACTATTCTAGGACAGAAACCAGGTTTAGGGTCGTTATCTACTACACCCTAGTGGTTAACGATTTTTTATCAATTCAATATGCATATCAAAAATCGCTAAGCAATAAAAAACTGTGGTTAACGACCCTGGAACTGTAACTGCAATTTTGCAGTTGAAAACCTAATTTTTTTTAGTTCACTTACGACGATGAATCGGTGAGAATATTTTTTTCTCGGAAGTCGTTAAAGAAATGGGAAACAGTGGGAGAGAGGGAGCGGAGGAGGAGAAGAATGGGAGGAGAAGAAATTATTAGAGAAGGGTAAAATAGTTATTTCACCATTATTTTGGAAACCCCGTATATCTTTTGGTATGGGTATAAAATGTGTCCTGACCCCGATTACTTTCACGGCCCCCAATTCAGCCTTGATTATTAACTACACGTAGATAGCGTTTTCCGCTTGTATGAATCAATTTCACTGAATCGCTCCCTCTCTCCTTAAAAATTTCTTATTCAAAACTAATAAACGTTTCATAAGTTGATTAGTTACGACGCTTCGGGCTGTGTTTGTTTCATATTGATTCATGTTGATTCAAGAATAATAGTAAACCAATATGCCTTCGTTACATGCATTTGTTTTCTTCACTATCGTAGTGCTCCGTTTTAAGCATGGGAGTATGGGACTCCTCAAAGACGCTTATAAAATTTAGATATGCAAATCACTGATTGGAAACAAGTTTTCACAGGTAGCACAGTTATATGAGAACACTTACAAACCAATATTTCTACTTCAATGCCTATGAGACAGTTTATGGACTGCTATTCTCAAGTCTAGACAATATGTCCTGGACAATACATGTCTGATTTTGAATAATGGCAAAAGTATTTCCTTTTGGAACGACAAGTGGATTGGTAATGCAACTTTGAAAGAGAGATTTCCAGAAATTTTTATAAGATTTAGAGATCAAAGTCATCTTCTATAAGAAGATATATGATTTCTAGTAATGGAGCTTGGAATTTTAATTTCAAGAGAAATCTGAACGAGCATGAAGTAGGAGCTATGACTAATATTTTAGAGTTAACGGGGGACTTGTCGGCAGTAATAATTAACTCTTTTGATGGTGATAGAAGATCTTGGGATTTGGATAATGACTTTTCAGTCGCCAACTGTCTAATATTTTAGAGTTAACGGGGGACTTGTCGGCAGTAATACTTAACTCTTTTGATGGTGATAGAAGATCTTGGGACTTGGGTAATGACTTTTCAGTCGCCAACTGTTATATATCTATGGATATTGATGAGTTTCTGGTCTTCCCACATCAACAAGTTTGGAATCCGAAAATTTCGCTGAAAGTTTCTTTTTTGGTTTGGGCTCTCTGCTATAAAAGAGCACCTACATTAAACTTCCTTCATGTTGTTGGGAAGGTGGATTCAAGCTTATGATTGCTATGCGTTGATGGCAGGGAGACTCTTAATTATCTCTTTTTATATTGCACAGAAACAAGGAAATTGTGGAACTATTTCTTAGACAATTTTGGTGTCTGCTGGGTTTTTGCTGATAATATCAAGGCAAATATTTGGGAATGATCTAATAAAAAGAGCAACAAGATGATCAAGAAAGTACGTAGTTTGCTCCCCTTTGCAATTTGTGGAATATTTGGCTTGAGCATAATTGTCGACTTTATAAGCATGCATAGAAGTATTGATCAATTAATCATTGATGTTAAATGTTCTTTATATAATTGGTCTTTGCATTCTTCTCTCTTTAAAGATTTCTTTTTAAGTACCTTGATTTGTAATTGGGAAGCTGTTATTGGCGTCGTCGCTTTTGCTATTCCTGTATGTATGTATTTTCTCTCTTAACTCTCATTTTTTCAATGAGTGTTAATTTTTGATGAATTTTCCATTTTGTTTGTCAAAAAAAATATATATTTCTAATTAACTTGCTTGTTCTTTTCAAGAATGGTATATGCATCTGAATTTCAGGTCATGCTTCTTTTGTAAAGTTTGTTAATAACCTTCAGCACAAGAACGTGGTCTGCAAGATAACCAAATCTTGGCAGTCAAATATTTGTTAAGTTAGGAAACAGATAGGAGCCTAGACTTAGGAAACTAATATAACTTGGTCGACAAGTATTACTCTTGGCCTGCAAGTTCTGTCAAGTATAAATAGGTTGGTTTCTGTAGAGGTAAATACACAGTTGATAGAGTCTTTCTTTAGTCGGAAGTTTACACAATATTGAGAGTTTTACTCTTGCAAGGATTATGAGATTAGAGAGAAACATGAAGAGGCTGAGTGTTCTTGTAATCGTTCTTCAGATCTTTTATAAGAAGTATCATCATTCTACAATGGATGTAGGTACACCGAACCAGTATAAAATTTTGTGTCTTGTTCTGTTTTGATATTCTCTTGTTTTGGTTCATTATTTGCTGGGGATTCTCTTTGTGTGTTTGATATTAAACTAACTAGACGATTCAGACCTTACAATTGGCATCAGAGCCAGGGTCGTCTAGTTTTGTTTAATCAAAGATCAAAGTAGACAGGTAGAGATGGTAGACCCAACGGGAGAAGTTTCATCTGCAGCAAAAACATCAACATCAAAGTATGCAACCGTGAGGATCGATGTGGAGAAGTTTAATGGGAGGACAGATTTTGGACTTGGAAAGTTCAAATTAAGGATGCACTGATTCAACGGGGTTTTCATAAATCCTTGAAGGAAAATAGGCCGGCAGATATGACAGATGATGATGAATGAGAAGAATATGATTTGTAGGCTTGTGCTGCAATTCGTTCGTGTTTAGCCAAGGAGATTATGTACAATGTTATGTCTGAAAAGTATGCAAAATATTTGTGGACAAAATTGGAGGGTTTGTACATGACAAAGTCTCTCACAAGTAGATTGTTTCGCAAGAAAAAATGTATCGATATTCCGATTCAAAGAAGGTAAGTATGTTAACGAGCATATTAATAGTTTCAATAAGTTGATGACTGAATTGACTAATGTTGGAGAAGTTGTTAAAGACGAAGATCAATCTGTGCTACTACTATGTGCTTTTCCAGATACATATGATACATTGATACAAAGTACACTGGTGTTGATGGTGGTTTTTAGCTTAGGGTCAAAATCATAAAATTGTACATTTGACATGACGTCACTATGAACAGTAGCACATTTACTGAATGAATCAGCATGCCTCCGTAAGAATTCCCAGGGTACCCTTTTTTTTACATGGGTCATGTTCCACGGCAGAGCCCTTAACACTGACTGACATCATCTATGCCAAACCCTAATTCTCATGCTACCGCGCCAAGGCATGCCAACCATGCCAGCCGCACCACTGTGCCAATGGCATACCATGCCAGCCACATCTCCGCGCCAAGGCATGCCAACCATGCCAGCCGCACCACCGCGCCAATGGCATGCCATGCCAGCCGCACCTCTTTGCCAAGGCATGCCATGCCAGCCGCACCTCCGCGCCAAGGCATGCCAACCATGCCAGCCGCAGCACATGTGCCAATGGCATGCCAACCAACTTGCCGCGCCATGCCATGCCGATCTTCCCTATGCGGCTACCAAAACGAAGGCGTGCGATGATCAACGACCACCCTTCCATCTTAGATGCAAATCTTAGCCGTCCAAGGTCGCCAAAAAACGCATGGTAACCTTTGGCCCAAAACCCTAATTTTGGCCACGCCAAGGCATGCCATGCCACATGTGCCAATGGCATGCCATCCACCTTGCCGCTCCATACCATGCCGGCCTTCCCTATGCGGATAGCAAAACGAAGAACTGCGATGATCAATGACCACCCTTCCATCTTAGATGCAAATCTTAGCCGTCCAAGGTCGCCAAACAACGCATGGTAACCTTTGGCCTAAAATCCTAGTTTTGGCCACGCCTAACCGCGCCAAGGCATGCCATGCCACATGTGTCAATGGCACGCCAACCACCTTGTCGCGCCATACCATGCCGGCTTTCCCTATGCGGCTACCAAAACGAAGGCGTGCGATGATCAACGGCCACCCTTCCATCTTATATGCAAATCTTAGCCGTCCAAGGTCGCAAAACAACGCATGGTAGCCTTTAGCCCAAAACCCTAGTTTTGGCCACGCCAAACCGCGGCAAGGCATGCCATGCCACATGTGCCAATGGCATGCCAACCACCTTGCCGCTCCATACCATGCCGGCCTTCCCTATGCGGCTAGCAAAACGAAGGCGTGCGATGATCAACGACCACCCTTCCATCTTAGATGCAAATCTTAGCCGTCCAAGGTCGCTAAACAACGCATGGTAACCTTTGGCCCAAAACCCTAGTTTTGGCCACGCCAAACCGCGCCAAGGCATGCCATGCCACATGTGCCAATGGCATGCCAACCACCTTGCCGCGCCATACCATGCCGTCCTTCCCTATACGGCTTCCAAAACGAAGGCGTGCGATGATCAATGGCCACCCTTCCATCTTAGATGCAAATCTTAGCCGTCCAAGGTCGCAAAACAACACATGGTAGCCTTTGGACCAAAACCCTAGTTTCGGCCACGCCAAACCGCGCCAAGGCATGCCATGCCACATGTGCCAATGGCACGCCAACCACCTTGCCGGCTTTCCCTATGCGGCTACCAAAACGAAGGCGTGCGATGATCAACGACCACCCTTCCATCTTAGATGCAAATCTTAGCCGTCCAAGGTCGCCAAACAACGCATGGTAACCTTTGTCCCAAAACCCTAGTTTTGGCCACGCCAAACCGCGCCAAGGCATGCCATGCCACATGTGCCAATTGCATGCCAACCACCTTGTCGCGCCATACCATGCCGGCCTTCCCTATGCGGCTACCAAAACGAAGGCATGCAATGATCGACGACCACCCTTCCATCTTAGATGCAAATCTTAGCCATCCAAGGTCGCCAAACAACGAATGGAAACCTTTGGCTCAAAACCCTAGTTTTGGCCACGCCAAACCGCGCCAAGGCATGCCATGCCACATGTGCCAATGGCATGTCAACCACCTTGTCGCGCCATACCATGTCGGTCTTCGCTATGCGGATACCAAAACGAAGGCCTGCAATAATCAACGACCATTTTTTCATCTAAGATTGATAGACACATTTTTGTGTCTAATTTGTCTCGATTCTATAATTGATAGTGTTCATTTTTGTACTTATTACGGTGTTTTATGTGTGTGTAGGTATTTTTGGCCAATAATCATTTTTGGAAAAATCAGCTCGAAAAGTTGGTAAAAGCGCCCGGAGGACACATGCTATTCGGACTCTCACTATGGATAAGGGGCACCCAAATTACTAAGGGGCACCCTCAGGACACCCTCAAGGCAGCTTCTATTCGTACCCCTGCTTTGGATAGGGGGCGCCTCTTCTTCACAATTCAAATGAAGCTTTTTGGCGGGAAGCTGTTGCAGCAGCGAAGCAGATCTGGATATCGAATTTTGAGCGATTTATAAGGAGATTCAATGGCTTATTTTCGTTGGACTGGACCTGTGATAGCATAACAGGGTCGCTGTGATTGATTGGACCCAACCAATTGGGCTAGATAGGCCGGGAGAAGCAAACAAAGGAGGTGAAGTTTATCGGAGTTGTTATCGTCTTTTGGGTGAGATTATGTCGGAGTTTGACGTGGAGATGGATTGGGATTATCTTGATTCATCGAAACAGGGTTGGTAATCCCTTTAGATTCGAAAATAGAGGAGGAAATCATCGAGTTGGCTAAAACAGGGAGTTCCGTGTATTCTCAGATATTTTGGTTTATGTATGGAAGTACCAGAGGATTTTACGTTATGAATTGAGTCCTTATTCAGTCTACAGGGAGTACTTGAGAGTTTGGAGAACAAAGTTGACGCGTAGATAAGCTTGGAAGGGAAAGAAATCCCGAGACTTGAGGTGGAGAAAAAAATAAGAATAACCGAGGATTTCTTGAGATTCAATCGACCTGTGGGTTATAAAAGGAGTTCGGATAGGTCATAGAAGGGTTACGCATACTTTGGGGAAGTTTATAAACATAACAGAGCTAAGAAAAATTCACAGAGAAGAATAGCCGAGTTGCAGTCTAGAGGAAGAAGAAGAACAGAGAACCGTCACCTTTTCTTTCAAACTGTAACGATTTGCCAACAACTATTACTGTTATTATTTCTTTGTAACACTGCTTTCTGTAAAAGTGCGTTTTGTAACAATTACAATTTTACAAACACGCTGCTTCATATCTTCTCTTCTATTTAATCAACTTTTGAGCAACAAACATGTATCTTGAGCAAGTGATTAACATGAGGAGCTAAACCCCATTGTTGAGGCGATAGAGGAAGCTATTTTTCCAACAAGAAGTGGTATATTCTATTTCGTCGTAATTTAGTGAAGCTAATGTAAAACGCTTATTTTTAAACATATGTAATTTTATTTAATTAAGACTGCCGTAATTTTAAAACTAAAACTATAAATATAGCAGAGTTAAAAATTACATTACATTAATATCTCTAACGTCGCTCATCTCTAGCTCCCTCATTGTTAGTTTTTGGAGCCAATAATTCAGAAAGTCCTGGGGATAGACCTGGGAAATCATCCAAATCCAACATAGTATGTAATTTTCCAAATATTGATAGACCTGGGGATAGACTTAATAAACCTGGCTGACCTGGGTGAAAAAAATTAGGCGATTGGAAAGCATTCTGTATACTCGGTCCTCCAAGCATATAAGAGGTTTTTTTTTATGGTGGTGTTGGTGTGTAGCATTCATTTGGGTTGTAGGGAACATTTGGGTTGTAGGGCACATTTGGGTTTTAGGGAGAGAATGATGATGCAACGCGCCTAGTTTCAAGCCGATATGACTGAGGTTGAGATACAGGCACAAATTGTGGCGCCACATTGTGACGTGTTTCTCGCACCACTGTTTCTTCACTTTCATGCCATGATATGTCGGTTTGTTCACTTTCATGTCATGATTTGTCGGTTTCTTCACTTTCGTGTAATGATCTGTTTCTCCTTGTGGAATTGGAAGAATGTGACCGCCGCCCATCATCATTTGCAGTTGGAGTTGGAGATGGAGTCAATCCAAACATTGTGTTTGTCTGCCATTTTCGTAGTTGTTCCAAGTGCATCGCCTCTACTTGCCGATTTCGCCAATGCAAATCTTTGAGTCGAATCCGCAACTCTTCTTCACTGGTAGTGACATTGTCGTAAGGATAATCATGTCCATACCTTGGGAAACAATGGGGGATCGTGGTTGGCTTACCTTGTGAGGTACTACTTTGCAGATCCCATCACGGGCATATTTGACGAGGATGATGAAGAACTTGCGCCCTTCCTAGGATAAGTCATAAATCTTGGCTCTTCTAGAAGTGGTTGGATTGGAACGATATTTGGATTATGGGACATGTCGGATAACCCTAAGAAATCAACCCCATAGACGTGCATGTTCTGTGTCCCAATCACAGGCTTCGTAATTGACTGGTACCAGTTGACATATTGTGCTTCACTAATATCCAACTTTGTATTTAGTTCATACCTATCGCAACAGTTTATTCTCAGCCGATAAAAATCTGATGCAGAGGTTTGCATCTGTTGTAGCGGGTTAATTGCAATTGAAAATATACCTTGTATTTAGTATTGCACTCTTTCTCCAATACACCAAACCCCTCTTTGTGATTCCGGACTGTAAAAAACAACTCTACACATAGAATAATCTAGAATTATTGCTCCAACATCATCATTATACTGAGGTAAATCAACGCAAGGGTGAACAACTACGTTGTTGTGGCTCCGAGTCATCTGTTGTAACCTCTACACAAAACTGGAACCAAAGACGTCGCTGCCAGTGTTATTCTCTATGTTGGTCTTCATATACATTTCCAACATTGGAAATCTAACTGTCCCGTCTTTTAGGATTGATTTACCAACACGGAAGTAGGTATACCACCAATACTGCAAATTACTCAATAATTTTAGTATTTAGTAATAACAATAAATTTAATAATAATAATTTTGATATTTACCTCTATGATGCTCCAGAAACCAGTGAAGTTTCCGTCGCCCATGTACGCTTTATCCAGCGCATAGTACAATTATGCTAAACTTGCAGATCCCCACTCATAATCTGGTGCTTTGTCGAGATCTTCTAACGCTTCAAGACAACCAACATGAGCAACAGAAATTGAGTTTGGAAAGAATGTCTGTCCCAGTATCCATAAGATAAACATCCTTTAGAGTTCAGGATAGTCATCTATATGTTCTGGGTTTGGTTAGGAAAATCTTCAAGGCCACACATCTAATCCAACCTCCTTTCAAATCATTACGAGGGATATCTGATTCCACAAACGAGGGACAACGCGTCTCCCATTTACTATTTGAGATCCATTTGTCTTGGTTGAATGGTGGCGGGTCTCCCATTCCAATTGGGATCCCAAAAATGAAATAAAAATCAAGGGAGTAATTCCTATTACAAGTATAATATCAACTATGATTAATTCTTTTGATTATTTAATAATTATTTAAAAAAATTAATTTAAGTTAAGTTAAAAAAACTTACCAATTTCGAAATCCATAAAATGGAATGTGTGCGTCGTCATCCACCACCTTTCTACCACTGTTTTCGGAATTTTTTTTGTTCTGTTTTCTAGGCTTTATTCTATAAAGCGCACGCCAAGGATATCTGTCAACCCTTTCTCAGACTGCAGCCGGTAAACCAACATAAACAACATTTAATTCTGAAAATCCACCTCTCGTGATATGATAATGCTCAGATCGTTCATGATGCCCCGACACATGACCTGGGACTAATAACGGAGCAGCAACTATATTGGGGTTAGCAGACTCTTCTTCTCGATTTTGAGAAAAATCTACACCTGTGTGAGGCAACGGTGTAGAATCATTTTTTCGATATCTTTTCTTCTTTATACTATTCATCGCTCTTCTCGCTATGTTCATATTGTATTAGAAATTTTTGATTTAGAAAAGTTTTAGAAGAAGGAAATGAAAGTGGTGTGACTGAAAATGAAATCAATAGAACGAATTTATAGGGTTCAAATTCGACCGTTGGAAATATAGTCGTTAGAGAGTCGACCATTAGAGACTTTGTGTCTAACGCCCGCGTCAAATCTACTGATGCCCGAGTTTTTCCTTCCAACGCCCGAATCTGTCTTCCGGTCGCGCGCCTGGTGGTCCAGCGCCCTACGCTTTACCATTGTGGAAAACCCAATTTGACCATCCACGTGGCTAAACAAATATTTGATTTTGGTCATTGCCATAGAAACTGCTCTTAAGTATTAAATGCAACAACAACAACAGCTAACTATTATTCCCTTCATTCATAAATCACACTACTTTGAATTTGAACATTCTCCTAGCTAGATTACGATGTTTGAAAAGTCCATTAATAAATCTAGAAAAAGACTCATCAGTGCTTTATAATCATAACTATGACAATCTAATATCTAAAATCAAGATACAGTTGAACCTCAATAAACGAATGTTCGATAAATGAATAACCTTGTCAAATGAATAATTTTTTCCGGTCCGGACTTGGGCCAAGGGGATAAATGAATAACCCCGTTTAATGCATTAATGAATTAAAAAAAGTTGAATCCTTAAAGGCCCTATAGAAATATAAACGAATAATCATTAAATTTCATATAAACAAATATATATGAGAATAAACCAATATACATAATTATTAAATTTTACATTAAAATATATGTAAAACTAAACTAAAATGTGAAGTTAATTCTTTATATTTGGTTGATTGTTTTTTTCTTCCACCCAAACCAAAATGCACCGCATCCTTAATTTTGTGTAATGCTTACATAATTTCTGGAATACTTTGCTCATGTTGTAGCAAGTATTTTTTATGGTGATCATCGCTTGAAAGGCATCTTTGAATGACATATTTGGTATGATGCTACTATCATCTGGTTCAGGATCATTGTCATCATATATTACTGACTCAATAATTTCTTCGTCTGTTGGAGATTCAATAATTGCATCATTTTCGTTAGGATGGTTTAAAAAATGTTCGACGTCCATCACATTTCTATAATGTAAATTAAAAAGGACACCAGTTAATCCTTGGTTATCTTTCTTCTATGACCATTGAATTATTGAAAAGAATTTTGACCAATACCCTTTAGGTAAATTTGTATATCTTCTCTTATACATTTTAACTTCTTAATCTAAACGAATATTTTTTCTTGGTCCGGATGGCATTCATTTATCGAAGTTTAACTGTATAAGAAATTAAGATGTTTGATTATATAATGAAGAGAGAATCTAGGTGGATACAAAATCTCTAATAAATTTTGGAAGTGCTAGAAATAACCCAAAAGTTGACCCAAGACAATACGTACCGCTTACGTGTTGCGCACATGTACTGGTTATTCATATTCAGTCGTGGACGACACCTCTGGCCCTGAAGGGTTTACCTCTCCGGGTCTAGGACTCCGGATCCATGCATGCCCCCATGCTGGCGTCAAATTTTAGGGTATAAAACCGGGAGCTCCTTAGCACTGTCAAATAAAGTTGGACTTCAAAGCACCTACATTAGCATTCTGTTGGCGTAACAAAATTTCAAATGGAAATTGGGTCATTTGTGCAAATATTTTTAAAACATGGTTCAAATAGACGAGTAAAAATTAGTTTGGGTGAAATGGACACCAGAAAAATAGCAAGGATGAAACTGGATTCATCCTAATGTAAATTAAAAATAAAAAAAGTATTTGAAAATGGGTAGGATGAAACTGTTTACATCCTGGCTATTTTTACATTTTTGTCCATTTAAACAGTATCAAAATCTAAATGTCCGTTTCACGTAAGAATTGTTGATTTTGATCTTTTTAACCCATTTTGTGAATTTCAAACTATCACTTCCTTATTCTTCCCTGTAAAATACCTCTCCTCTAAATTGTCATCCTTTTTCCGGATGGGTGCTAATAAGAGTGTAAGTGGGCTAATATCCTGATATATGCATTCACTTGGTTGTTAGAAGCTTCAAGTTCCCTGGATATATTATCTGTTACTTCCACTTTTGCTCGTTGAGATAATGAAGAAAACCAAAGCATGCAATCCCTATATACCTCTTGGAGAATCATAAACTTATTGGTTTTGCAATTATAGAATTGGAAAAGAGCTGCATCAAATCGACTACTCTCTGGTAACGAAATGTGCCAAATTTGTGGCTCACATATCCTAATCGGGTTTGGTTTTTCTAACCATGTCTATGACCAGTGGTGGTATGATTATCTTCCCCCTCTTGCATTGTAAATCTTTATGATAAAAAGAAAGCTTATCACAAATAAAATAGGTGAATAAATAAATAAAATATTCAGTGAATCTCCATCTGAGACCTTGCTGTCAATATCGCTAGGTTTACCGAAGAAAATATCCCAGTAAATCCCCTGACTCACAGTTGCAGGACCAACATCTGCACGCTTGTAATCCCAATGTTGAGAAGTTTTTCCCTCGATCGTCCGATCCCCTCACGGGATTTGCCCCGATTTTTTTTGATGTCAACGTAGCATCACTCCCTTGCGGTACGACCTCAATTTCGATTCGTCCTTGCTGTACGACCTCTTTTGGTAAGTTCTGGCTTACCAATGGTAAGTAAAACTAGCGTTTTACTGCAGACTGATGGATAGAATGGAAGTAGAAAAAAAATGACCGAGGGGTGGATCAAAACTTACACTTTTCACGTGATGAGAGGGAAATAATAATTAAGTAAGAAGAGTTGCATTTAAAAAGTTTGTTTGACTTTACTTTATCAAAAGTCAGAAGAGAGTCAAGTCCACCACCACCACCTTGCTCTTGTTACATATCCCTTTAATCATTTTATTCTTTCTTTTTCAAAAGAGGCAAGAGGAAGAAACAAAGTACCGGAGTTTGTTTCAGGAAAGGCAAATGCAGATCTTTGGATTGCTGACTTAGCTTGCCAACTAACTTGCTTACCATCTACTCTACTCCACGGTGTTATCTACATTTTCTGTCTTATAATTTTTTTTGTAAGAGAGGTAAACTCACCGTCTGAGTTTATAATGATGGGTTGGACTCTGGAGTCTCATGTCATGAATCATGAAAAAAAAAATCATTAGTCTCTTCTTCTAAGTTCTTCTAACTAGCAGAGCCGGGCCTGAGGGGTACAGGAGGTGCGACGCACCGGGCCCATCGCAGGTCAAGGCCTTTTTTTCATGCACAAAATTTATTTCGGAAAATGGGTCATTTGTCCAAATATTTTTAAATCACGGCTCAAATGGACGAGTAAAAAATAGTTTGGGTGAAATGGCCAAAAGAAAAATAGTAAGGATGAAACTGGATTCATCCTAACTTAAATTTAAAAAATAGCAAGGATGAAACTGGATACATCCTGTGTAAATTAAAAATAAGAAAAAATATTTGAAAATGGGCACGATGAAACTGGCTACATCCTGCCTATTTTTACATTTTTGTCCATTTAAACAGTATCAAAGTCTAACTGTCCATTTCACCCAGGAATTATTAATTTTGGTCTTTTTAACCAATTTTGTGAATTTATTTTTAGCCACATCTTTTTTCTCTTGTTACTTCTTCCACGGGACCACATCTTGTATCGATCTGTGAGGGGAAATTTCTTAAAAATTCCCAAATTTCTCTCAAAACAAAACCGAACCACCCCCACTCTTTCCTTGTCTTTGTTTGCCACAACCCACGGATCGATTGATAAGGCTATTCAATCACTCTTATTTGGTGAAGTAGGCTAACAATTAACACCCTCCTCCTTCCCAGTTTTGACCATAATGAATAGATGGGAGAACTTTAGTCTTTATATGTCTTTCCGTTACATACATTTTGGCTAACTAACTCACAGATGGGAGCACTTGAAGTCTTTTACAAAGATACGGATGGTAAATACTAGAAAAACTAGTCGACAATCTTTTTTTGTGTTGAACTAGACAATATGTATAAAAATAATGTTTATAACTGTAAAGAACTTGTTATGTTTATGCTAGCTACATATATATATTAATCGTCTTTGTTTTATTTTGTCATTGCTATTTGAAATTGTCGAGAAAAAAAAATTGACTGTAAAAAGGCCCTCCGATTAAGTTGGCACGGCCCTAATATGCACAGAATCGGCTCTGCTAACTAGAGAGTTGGAAACACTTTCCAATGAGTTTATTTTTTTATAACCCACCTTGAAGATTTGTCTGTAATCGATCAACCAAACAGCTGCTTTTAAAACAACAAACAAAGTTGAATTGGGGTGGGTGATGAGAATTTGTGTAGACTGTCAACAATTTGTTTGGTAAAAGGATGCCAATTTGTACTACATTGTGTAGTGGTGGTGGATCCTCAGTATCCTTACCTATCTATTCTATGGCATCCAAAGGACCAAAGCCACGTCTCATCTACACCCACCTCCAAACAATCCCATGGACCAAAAACTTTTACCATCCATTATTTGAAGGTGGAATATATTCGGATAAGAAATACCATATGGTCCTAAAAATAATATATTAAAGAGAGTCTAGTCTAATTGACCTATTCAATTGTCTGTTTAGTCCATTTTAGAAATATAAATTATAGTTTGGTCCTGCAAATTATAGTTTGGTCCTAGTATGACGTCATGGATGATGTAATTTTCATCATGTAGTGACACAAATATCCTTTTGGGACCATGACATCATCCTAAGATATATATGGTCAATTATCAAGAGAGAAGATATTATTTTCAGATTTACTTTCTCTCATCTCCATATTCTCAGATCTACTTTCACTCTCCTCTTTTTTTTTTTTTTTGCAACTATTTTTCTGCTACTGTAAAGAAGATGAAGAAAGAAATAAACAGTTGTTGTTGATAAATGATACTCGTGATGATGTTTTGAAGATGAACTCGTGATTATTGTTGTTGAAGATGTGAAGACGATAAAAGAAGATGATGAACGACGGAGTTTTTAGGGTTTGTTTGGTGTTGTTGCTGTTGAAGACGACGAAGATGATAAAGATGATGCTTGTGTTGAAGATGAAGATGATGAAGATGAAAACGACGATATTGATGTTTGATATGAAGGATGAACTAATATCAGATTTGAGAAGAATGAACTCGTGTTGAAGATCTTGTTTTTTAGATCTTTGTCTTATTGTTGCTGTTGTTGAAGACGATGAAGAAGATGAAGATTTGTGTGTTTTATCATCGTTTTTTAGGTTTTTATATGGAGTTCATTTCTGGAATGAATTCTGTTTTTTTAGGTTTTTATATGGAGTTCATTTCTGGAACGAACTCTGTTTTTTTAGGTTTTTATATGGAGTTCATTTCTGGAATGAATTCTGTTTTTTTTAGGTTTTATATGGAGTTCATTTCTGGAATGAACTCTGTTTTTTTAGGTTTTTATATGGAGTTCATTTCTGGAATGAATTCTGGTTTTTTTAGGTTTTTATATGAAGTTCATTTCTGGAATGAACTCTGTTTTTTAGGTGATTTCTGAAAAAATAAGTAGAAATTAACAGGAGTTCATTTTGAAGAATGAACTGCTACAAAAAAATAGAAATTAACACGGAAGAGTACTTTTATCCATTTAATATTTTTAAATAATTACGGACCAAACAGTAAAGGCGTTTTCCTAAAAGACCAAACTGACATGGACTCACCTAAAAAAGGACCAAACGATATTTTTCCCTATATTCGGACCAATGTTGTTCTTCTTCTTCTATGGATTTTTTTATTATACTAGTAGCAGTAACAAGTTTTAACTGCAGCAACAACAACTAGTATTCCTTCCCTCATGAGTAATGAATGACGCACTAGCTACTTTGAATATTCTCTCATCAAAATTCTTTACATACCGAGATGCAAAAACCATCTCAAAACAGCCAGACACAAAACCCATCCGTGCACGTCTTTCGAGGGTACGGGCCCATTGGAATTCACAAAAAAGAAAATCTGTGTCTGGCGGTTTTTACATGGTTTGGTTTTCTGGATCTGTTAAGAATGATTGGTCTCTCATAAGATGTTGTAGATTACGATGTTCAGCAAATCCGTCAACCAATAAATTTAGAGAAAGACTCACAACTATAACAATCTATGTTATTCAAAAAGAGAAACCGTTGATGTTTATTGCGTTTGGTAGGTATGAAAACAGAGTCAAACCAGAAATGGTCTGGTTTAGTCTCGTCTGTTGTATTTTGTAACAGCATGTCACTTCTACTTCAACAAAACTAGTCCTCTTGTTCATCTACTACCACGATTATCCATCCATTCCCAATCTCTTTCCCATTTGTCTCATTTTAAGTCTTTTCCCACTCACTTAAACCCCTCCCTCCCAGTATCAACTCATTCAACATTAATCCATCAACCGTTGATAAAAAAGTATTTCCATTATACGCATTAATTAAAAAGATCTACGCAATAATAAGCATTAATGAAAAGACCTTTTTAACTTCTATAATATTTTTTTTTGGTGTAGTGCTATAAATAGAAGTTCAAAATTGCACATATTTGTGTCTATCAAAAATTTCTATACAGTTAAAAATGAGGTTTTTTGGTTTCAGTTTCTTCTGACAATATTATTCATGTTTCACTTCTATCAAAATCAGTCATTAACGTGAATCCAAATAAAGGATTTAGTACGAAGATGATTCATATGAATTCCAAAGAATCGCCTTTGTATATAGGTGACCATTTAACATGGGTTGAGAAGCTCCAAAGACTCGCTGAACAATCCAAAACTCAAGCAGTTTACATCGAGTCACAAATATAACTCCAAAATAATGCAACACAATCCATGAATCTGGATGATGTATGTATTCCTGTAGTTTACAACTACACTGGGTTATACGTTGCAAAGGTTGGTTTGGGTACGTTTCGTGGTAGACCGATACCATTCATGGACTACCATTTGATGATTAATACAAGTAGTGAACAAACATGGCTTCAATGTGAAGGTACCACAAAAACTTTCAATCAAGATATGCCACTTTATCCTTGGAGTTTGTCAACTACATATCGTCTAGTTCCTTGTAATACACATCCTCTTTGCATGGGAGATAAGTGCAATGCTGATGGCCAATGCACTTATTCAGTGCTTTATGCGTCTGGATCAGTTACATCTGGTATTGTTGCTACAGAAAAAGTCGCTCTTGGTTATGATACTGGTGGCCTTGAAAATATTGAATTACATATAGGTTGTGGTTTTGTCCAAGAGAATTTCGAACGTTATTTAGGAAATAATCATTTATATGGAAAACATAATCTTATTGCAGGAATACTTGGTTTAGGATCCGGAGAATGGTCTTTTATAAATCAGTTAGGTGCTGCTGGACAAGGTAAATTTTCCTACTGCTTTGAAGCTATTAATTGGAAACTTGAGGGATCGAATACATATTTAAGGTTTGGTACAGATGCGAAAATTGGAGGTGCATTTCAAAAAGTACATACAACTCCCATCGTAGTGACTTTGTTTCTGACGACGCTCTATTACTTAAATCTAGAAGATATTAGTGTAGGTAATAAAAGAGTAGGATTTCCTAGAGGTATTTTCAAAGTTAACGATCGAAAAGAAGGTGGTACTGTCATAGATTCTGGTAGTGGAATGTCCGTATTGCATAAAGATCATTTTGAGAGAGTTGCAGATTTGGTGAAGGCACATTTTAACGGACTTGGAGTTGAGTATATTGGTTCAGACAATAGATTTGATGTTTATTTTCGTCTACGTGGAAAATTTAATATTAGTAACTATCCTTCTATTACACTATATTTTCAGCAAGCGGATTATGTTATTCAAAATTATAAAGCTAATCTCCTGATGTTATCGGTTGAAATTGTTTGTTTTGCCAATGTCAAAGGGAGTATGACTAGTGGGCCATCTTTTAATTTAGGAACATTTCAACAAGCTAATAAACATATTTTATATAACCTTAATGATCGCTCACTCTCGTCCGTTACATAATATTGCGAATTAGATTCGTGAAGAGTCAATGTCATGTAATTTGGCATATATATAAGAATAAAATCATTTTATCATCAATTTATTTAATTATAATTGAATCTCCTAAAATTGGCACATGATTAGACTTTGGGTTCTCCAAATGACCTTCAATTCATGTATGCAAATTGTGTGGTTATCATTTTAACAAACAATGTGCCGGCACTACGAGACTGAGAAAAGCAGTAACAAACTGGTTAACAATTGTGAATCATCATGTAGTGAGCATGTTCTTGCTAATTACATTTTCATGAATGTACTGTATGTAATTCATAATATCCTGCTACAAATATATATCTCACTATTTGCATTCACTTTCTTCGTTGAAAGCTTAAAGTTCCCTGGATATATTATCGTTACGTCCACTTTTGCTTGTTCGGATAATGGAGAAAAGCAAGCATGGAATCCCCAAATATCCCTTAGAGAATCATAAATTTGGTTTTGCAGATTACATAATTGGAAAAGAACTGCATCAAGTCGACTACTCTCTGGTCACGAAATCTGCCAAATTTGTGGCTCACGTACCCTTGTCGGGTTATGACCGGGAGTGGTATGTTATCTTCCCCCTCTTGCAACTCTTTGTCACAGTAACAAAGCTTGTGTTTAGTTTTTCATTTTCTTGGCTTGACAAAATTAAATAAATAAGTAAAATATCCCGTGATATTCCATTTTTTTTAATATTTTTTTTTCTTTTGCGCTCATACGACTGAGAAACAACAAAACCACATTTTGATCATTCTCGATTAAGATATTTTTCTTTTTAACAGGAAAGATGAATATTATTGGTGATTAAATTGTGACATCCAGTTCTTCTTTGACAAGAGTTTTAAAACAATTAGAGAAAGAAGAAAACCAACTTAGGTTTGCTCTAATTCGTAGGGGGAAATATCGCACCTCTTATTTCTATGCGAAGTTATCACTTCATTATCAAGCGAAGCCGATCGAACAAAGGATACTAAAGATGACATCACAAAGTCACACTAAAATCATGAAGAGTCGGGCGACAATGAAGGGCACGTGCGAGAACAACCAACGTGAGTGTGCGAGAATAACGCACGACAGATCCGGAAATAGGGGAAATATTAGTTGTACCCCACTACATGTTAGCTTTCATCCACTATGTAAACACTTATATTAAGAGAAAGGCAGGAGAGAAAGGGGGGACACACATCTTTGTAGAGAGACACCTTTTGTAGAGAGAGACTTTATTTTCTTTATCATCTTCTTCCCCAAAAAACTAGATCTAGAAAGCTCCAAATACTCATTAATGGAGATTTTAAATGTAATATTCATGTAATTACAACAATCACTAGTGAAGAACCATGGATGTGGATCACAATGATCGAACCATGTAAAAAAATCCCTGTGTCTATTTATATTTCTAGCATTTATGTTGATAATTAGGTGATAAAGATGAATAGATCTATGGAAAATATGAAGGGGTGTTAGTTGTGAGATTTCCTACAACTACATTTTGGCGCTAGAAACAGGGGAGAGAGTAAACGATTTTATCCTACCTGCAACAAATCTTACCATATCTACAAGATTCAGAGGAAAAAACCAAAGTTTAAGTGGAAGATTTTGGTGTTCGGGAGAAAGCAAGAGGCAAATTTGTGAAGAAAACAAAGGAAAGGAGAAGATAAGGATAAGAGGCATGCGCTGTGATTTCTGTCACAAACAGAAACTCGCACAGATGGTTTGAGTTGGATAAAAGAAACAATAGGGCATGAATTCGAATTCGCACATATATATATTTTTCATTTTCTTCTCATCTCTAAGGGCGAATAAAAGAAAAAGAGGAAAATGTTATGTGTTAATCTCGCACAAGAGGAGCCTGCATAGTCGGTTCGAATCCTCACTCACACATATTTTTGATATACTTTTGATAAACTATGAGTGAATAAAAGATAAACCTCTTCGGTCGTTTAATTATTACACACATGCGAAGCGGTACAATTGGTCAAGAGAGCAGAATGTGCGTTCGTGGTCGTGTGTTCGAATCCCAACAAACGTATTTTTTTCATCTTCGCACAGAGCCGGTCTTTGATTAATTCGCACACTTTGTCTAGCTGTTTGCATGAAAGAGGTAGCACAGTTGGTCAAGAGGCATGAATGCAAGAGGCAGGTCAAGGGTTCAACTCTCACCTGTTGCACTTCTTTTTGTTGTGCGACATTTCAAGAGGAATATGAAAGTTGCTGATTATTTTGCGTGGTCTTTGATTATTTTGCACGGACATTTCGCACAGAAGAGAGTTGGTGATTATTTCGCACAAATATTTCGCATAGGATGGTTGGTAGATATGGTTGGGAGAGAAGTGAACAAGTTTGATGTCACGTGTTCAATTCTCACCCAACTCATAATTTTCACATATTTTTTCCAAAACGACAAAAGCAGAATATAAGTTAAGTTTCAGCATGGTCCGTTACTTTCGAACGGAAGAAGACGCAAAAGTGGTTCAGAGTCAGGAGTATGAGTTGGGTGTCGCAAGATCGATTCTCACCGCAATTATGTTTTTTCACACATTTTTTATAACTACTAGGAAGAAGATTTGAATAGGTATGCGGCTATATGACTTTCTCCCACAAGCACGATACTAGGAGATGGTGAAGGAAGAATAGTATGAGCAAGGCGTCATGCAATCGAATCCGCACACACTCATATTTTTCATAAAAAAATTTCTACAAAAGCGAAGAGTGAATACAAGTAAAGTTTCCACATTGTGTGTTCATTTCGCACAAGAAAATGAGCACAGATGAAATAACAAGAACGAAGATATGATAAAGCCGCAGTATTGTTTCATAATGCCGCATACAAGAAGATGCACAGATGGTCAAGAAAGGAATATGCAAGCCATAGGTCCTGAGTTCAAATCCTACCTCGATCTCAAAGATCATCCAATTAAACCAACAAGGGTTATCATCGCATGAAGCATACTAAGAAGAAAAGGGGCCAACGCTACAACTATCTTAATCAAAGGCGATATCTACACACCAAGAGGAACTCACATCAAGAGAAATAGAGCATTACAACAAGAAGAAAGAAAAGCAAAGAAGAAAAAGGCAAAAGTAAGACCTTAATAGAAGGAAACAAAAATAAAAACTCTAATTAGGAAGGCTAGACATCCGATTGTGGCGTGCACCCTAGTTAGCATACATGAAAGAGGCAAAAGTAAGACCTAGCGCACGTCATAGTCGGGGAAAACCTGTTAAGCATGACTCAAGGGAAGCTATATCGACCCTGGAACTTGAGTCATAGAGATTTGGGGTGAGAAAAAACGAAAAATCCCATCCAGGAGAGACACATAAATCGAAAGATTAGGGTAATAAGATCTTTCCTAAGAAGTGCAGAAACTCGATCAGGGCGCCGAGGTACACGGTTGAGTAAAGAGTGCCCGGGGCGTCTGGAGCGTACCTTGCCACTCTTGACAAGTCCTGACTATGATGCACTCGGTCCGAAGAAACCCCATTTAGGGTGCGGTTTTGTAACCATAAACCATATCGGTGGAGGGATAAGAGACTGCGAAATCAACTAGTTGTTGCATTACCGGATGGGAGGAGCCAATCTTAACCCGGTAGAGGTAAGCTTCCTTGAAGGGGCAACCGGGAGGAAGATAAGGACGGCACCCTCCATTAGGAAGCTGAATTGTGTCAAAAGACGGCAATGTCATGGGGCTTCTACTCACGGGAGTACTTAGGCCTGTCGCATCGTCGCATCAATATATCCTGAAGAGGCAAAAATACAAAAATAAATAGAACACAAGTTGATATTGTGTTTACAGGAATTGGTAAAAACCAGGGTGCGAAGAAGATCGCATAATAAATGTGCTTGAGGCAAAGTCAAAGAAATAAGGAAGAGAAGAAACAATAAGTGCGCGAAGATGAACGCTTATAATAAAGACAAAGCCAAAGAAATGAAGAATGGAAGCAATTTGAAGTAACATCAACATTTGTGCGGAAAATTAAGCTAAGTAATTCAAACATTATCTATAGATTACATTTAATCAACAATAAATAAGCATTCTCATCATATAAACATCACATCCTCATCATGAAAGCATCGCATAAGCATTACATGGAATAAGCATCGCATAAGCATTACATGACATAAGCATCGCATAAGCATTAAATGGCATAAACATCGCATACACATTTCATCGCATAAGTGTTTTCGCTCAATTATTTCGGATAAGCAATTTGAAGACATTATACCACCGCATGACAACAAAACCTATGGCAGAGGAAAGATAAGAGTGAAGCACAAAGGCAAAGCCATTATACCGCATGAAGAAAATCATCAGCATCAACTGTTACTATCAAAGATAAACAAAGAAGAAAGACGTGAAGAACAATTCGCTCATCCAAAACTTTCTCAAGGATTCTCCCCTCATAGATAAAGGACAGAGGCAACTATGGGATTATCAAGAAAACATTTTTTGTTCTTTATCTTCTCGGTCAGAATCATTTCCAAAGAAGACGCTCATTCATGAATAACAAGAATTCTCACCAACAATGGAGTAAGAGAAATAGAAGACATGTAATCACACACAGCAGTTTCGCATGATTGACAACAACAACAAATCACATGAAAGCTAACACAACATGAGGCAGAAAACATGGAGTAATAATTTCGCATGATTAGATCGCAATACTTCTTATTCGCATTCGAGGACGGATACTTCTTATATTTCGAGGATTAGTACTTCTTATACTTCAAAAATTGATACTTCATATATACTTCTCAAAGCTTCGGAACTTCACAAAAGAATAGAGGCAAGTACGTACTTTTCGAGAAATGTATTCTTTCGCGTAGTTCCTTCAACAACAAAGATCAAAAACTACACCAACATCACACATCTCGCTCCAACAACTACAACAACGGATTTTTTCTTAAAAATCGCTCTTCAAGAAATATTCAGGAAAAAAAAAAGACAAAATGTAGGAGGAAAATATCGCACCTCTTATTTCTATGCGAAGTTATAACTTCATTACCAAGCGAAGCCGATTGCATAAAGGATACTAAAGATGACATCACAAAGTCACACTAAAAGCATGAAGAGTCGTGCGACAATGAAGAGCACGTGCGAGAACAACCAACGTGAGTGTGCAAGAATAACGCACGCCAGATCCGAAAATAGGGGAAATATTAGTTGTACCCCACTACATGTTAGCTGTCATCCACTATGTAAACACCTATATAAAGAGAAAGGCAGGAGAGAGAAAGGGGGACACACATCTTTGTAGAGAGACACCTTTTGTAGAGAGAGACTTTATTTTCTTTATCATCTTCTTCCCCAAAAACCTAGATCTAGAAAGCTCCAAATACTCATTAATGGAGATTTTAAATGTAATATTCATGTAATTACAACAATCACTAGTGAAGAACCATGGATGTAGATCACAATGATCGAACTATGTAAAAAAATCCTTGTATCTATTTATATTTCTAGCATTTATGTTGATAATTAGGTGATAAAGATGAATAGATCTATGAAAAATATCAGTGGCGGAGCTGGAAAATATAGGTTGGGATGGCTTTGAGAACCAATTAAATTGGTAGGGGTGGCTTAAGCCTATGTTTTAGGCATGATTTTTTTTTCAAACTTAAAAGCACTGTATAATTTGGTGTTTATCTAGACTTTGGGCTGGTTTAAGCCAGCCCAAGTCTATACATAGATCAGCCACTGGAAAATATGAAGGGGTGTTAGTTGTGGGATTTCCTGCAACTACATAGTTGATCTTGCTTTTTTTAGCCAAACAATTAGCAACATCATTCGTCTCTCTATGCACATAAATGCACTTCCAACTCTGAAAGTTTCCTAATAAGATTTTACAGTCACGAATAATACTATTATTGGTCCATCTCACAAAACTATCAGCTCCATTGATCGCTTTCACAACGTTTAAGCAGTCTTCCTCCAAGCGCAGGCATTGAACATTAGCTTCTTGCGCCATCTTTATTCCTTCCATTCTGCTGCAAGTGCTTTTACCTGCTCCTCATCTTGAGTTATCCCAGTTGCTAATACTGCACCTCCACATAATTCTCGGGTAAGATAGTGATTCCACATGATTCTCCATCTGTGATATTAAAAACTACTCGATTCCAATTTATCCTTGTTGTACGACCTCTTTTGGTAAGCTCTCGAAAGGAGCATAACTTACCAATGGTAGGCAATATTAGCATTTTACTGTAGCAGTTTATCTCCTGATGGATAGAATGGAAGTAGAAAAATTGATCGAGTGGAGTGGATCAAAACTTAGGCTTACAGTAATCACGTGATGAGATAGAAAGAATAAATAACTAGCAGGAATTGAAAACAAAAAGTTTGTTTGACTTACCTTTTTGCTCATAGTCAGAGGAGACTCAGAGAGCCAGAGTCCACCACCACCTACCAAACAACCGCCAGTCACGCCGTTGATTACTTAAACTAATAATCTAATCCATCCCTTTAATCGTTTTCTTTTTTCTTTTTCAAAAGAGCGAAGTAGAAGAAAAACAAAGGACCAGAGTTTGTTTTGTTTGTTTGTTTTTGCTGGGGTTCTAAACCCAGAAAGGCAAATGCGGCAGATCTTTGGTTTGGCTGGCTTTACAAACCTGGCTCACTTACCTTGCTTACCATCTACTCTACTCCATGGTTTTTCATGTACATTTTTTTGTCTTAGAAAATTTTTCCAAAAAGAGACACACTACCACTCTCTGAGAGTCTGAGTTTATTATGATGGGTTGGAGGTTAAAATAATTATGACTAGAAACCAAAGATCGTGCCTGCCTCATTTTTATGAATCATGGATCATCATCACAGTTTCTTGTGATAACTAGAGCTGATAAAAAAAAAAGAAAAACCCTCCAAAGTGTTTAATGAAAAAAAAACCACATTGAAAATTTGTCTGTAATCAGCCAATCAAACCCTGTTATAAGAAAAGAAAACAGCAAACAAAGATGATGAGAATTTGTAGAGACCGTTTAAATGTTTGGTGCCAATTTGTAGTACATTAATGTGTGGTGGATCCTCATGACCTTAATTACTTACTCATGCATGGCATACAAAGCCAAGTCCCATCTCATCTCATCTACACGTTTAAATAATCATGTCATGTGCCATGGACCAAAACATTTACCATTCATTCATTGCAGGACGGTGGATTGGGATTTGTGACCAATGTTGTTGTTCTTCTTCATCTATGGATTTAAGATAATAGTGGTAGTCGTATGTATTAAATGCAGCAACAACAACTGCCAACTAGTATGCCCTTCCTCATGAATCAAAATCACACACTAGTTTGAGCAAATCCATCAACCAATAAATCCAGAAAAAGACTCGACACTACTTCAGAATCACCAACACAACAACATAAATGATTGGTGCACTGTGTGAGAGGATAATGGGGCCCACTCCTGTCCTACTCTCTATCTCGATGTTGAGAGGGAATCTTGGACTGTCCGATTCTTTCTTGGTACACATCACGGTGCACAATCTCGTTAGGTCTATCACAGCTGACACAACAATTTCATTCGAAAATGTTTGGTGTACCAAAAAGATACACCGTGATCTGCAGCGTGATTTTGGTGTGAGAGAAAAAAAAAAGGATTGGACCCCACCTTTTACCCCACCCCTACAAATCTCCCCCAGGGCTGCCCTAATAGCCCTTAGATTTTTTCACGATGCACATTACGGGACACACCTTCGATGTGTATATCATCGTTGAATCTCATTTCTAAAATAAATATAGATTAAGCAGCCCGTATTAAAATGTTTGATTGTTATTCAAAATGCAGAAAAAATCTAGGTAGATACTAGACAGCAAGTAGTGGGGCGCTGTAATGAAATACTCCCTCGTACATATTATACAGGCGGAATTTTCATTTTTCCTTGTACCACCATATAGGCGGAGTCCAAGTTTCACAACCATTTTTTACTTCTAATACCCCTATTTATTTGCTTGGGAATCATTACAATTTAGTGTATGTCTATAACATTGGGAATCTAATTAAGGGTAAAACAGGAAAAAACATAGAAATTTGTAAAATCAAAAAAAATTCTTAATCTAAGAGATTTTAACTATTCCGCCTATATATATGGTACGTAGGGAGTAATAATTTACTATACTTCGACTTTGAAACACTAACATTAAACATTTTGTTGATGCTGGAACTTTTCATTTAGTACTCTACTCCATGGTATGTGCATTTTCTGTTTTCGAACATTTTCCCAAAAGAGATACACTCTGGGTTTAAGTAATGGAGGTTGAAACAATTAGGGAATATTGATAAACTGCCCCATTCTCAATTTCGGTTTAATAAATTGCTCCCGTTTTTTTCAACTTTTCAAAACTGCCCCCACCGTTAACTTTTCTATCTAATTTAGTTTTTGATCCAATTTTTTACTTATTTACCCTTTACTTGTCATGTTTATCTTCTACTTCATTTTTCAGGTTCGTCGAGCTCGGTTCATGGATTTAGGGATCGGAGTTCAGGGTTCGGGGTTTAAGGTTCAGGGTTCAAAGTTCATGGTTATGGGTTCATATTTCACGATATAGTTCAAGGTTCGGGGTTAGGGGTTTAGGGTTCATAGTTCATGCTTCGTTATTCATGGTTCACGATATAGTTCAGGGTTAGGGGTTTAGGGTTCATGGTTCATAGTTCACGACATAGTTCAGGGGTAAATATAACTTTTTAATAGGTGAGATAACTGTCACCTTTCATTTAACGGGATGGAAAGCGTTATTTGAAAAAACTGGACAGTTTAGAAAAGTGCAAAAAAGAGAGGACACTTTTTTTATCCTAATTCAAAACTGGGTCACTTTATCAAAATTCCCAAACAATTACGACTGTAAGACAAAATCATGTGTGCTTCACGTCATGAATCATCATTGCAGTTTCTTGCTCTAACCAGAGAGTTAGAAATGCCTCCGGTGAGTTTTATAGGAACCCTACGTTGAAAATTTAACTGTAATCAATGAAACTGCTTTTAATAAATCAAAGCAGCAGATGGTGCCACTATAATTGTGGTAAAGACATTGGACGACGATACCAAAAAAAAACGTGAGTTCAAAATTCCCTAGCACTCAAATTCTCTACTAAACTGTGCTACAAGACACGGAAAAAATACAGCAAGAAAGATAACAATTGTGAAGCATCATCATTGGGTGATCATGTTAAGTAATTCGATATCCATGAATGTACTGCATAATGTGATACTATAAATATGTCTCGCTATTAGCCTTCACTTCCGCCGTTAAAATCCTAGAGTTCCCTGAATGTATTACATGTTACTTCCACTTTTGCTCGTTGGGTGTTGGAGAAAACCAAGCGTGAGGTGTCTGCTGATTCTCTTCAACCATTCCGTATCAGATATAAGGATTTCATGTATCAAATGTCACTGCAGACATGTGCGTTGACAATAGCAATACTCACCCAAATGTGAGTAGTACCACGCTGTCCATAGTCATTACATTCTCCGAATTACGGAAGCACAGACTTCGGAGAATTTACAAAACTCAACCAGCAATTCCGTTTTGGACCTTTGTTGTGCTACATGCATGACTACTTGGATATCAAAAGCTCACCTATTGCAACAACATGCCAAGCAAGTGACCAGGCACGTCAATTGGAAAACGGATGAGGAGACGCGTTTCGTTTTTCTATCTTTATTCTTTCTAAATATTGAAGTGATTGAAGTAACAATTAAATAGTTGCTATTGTAATAGTTCTAAGCTTAAAGTAACAATTAAATGGTTGCTATTGTAATAGTTGTAAGTAAGCTTTCGATAACAGCATAACTTTAACTTATCAATAATGATATGTAAAATTAGCATCCTTTTTTTTTTGTAGTTCATCTTCTCATGGATCAAACGCAAACAAACTCTGGTCCCTGATTTGTGGGTAGATGAAGTTAGCATTCCTTTTGGTAGTTCATCTACTCATGATGGATAGATCGGAAGTAGAAACGATTTCATGGATCAAGCCTAATTACACTGTTCACGTGATGAGATAGAAAGTTAGATGAAGTTAAGAAATTAGAATTAAATATAAAAAGTTTGTTTGACTTACCTTTTTTGTTAATAGTCAGCAGAGACTCAGAGAGTCAGAGTCCACCAACCTACCCACCTAACAACCACCAGTCACGCCGTTGATTAACTTGCATTAGTCCCTTGTATGTTGTATCCCTTTTAATCATGGGTTTCTTTCTTCAAAAGACCAAGAAGAACAAATCAGGGACTACTGACTAGAGTTTGTTCGCTTTAATTTGTTTTCCAGGGTTCCAAACCCAAAAAAAGGCAACAATGCTTCTCAATGGTGGGATTTATAATCGGTGGGCTTCATCCTGAAGTCCCATTTCTAGAATTTGCTACTTGCCATACGGTCTAAAACCTCAGTTCACTAAGAATTTTTGAATAGGCAAAATGCAGAGGTTTGGTTGGCTTTACAAACCTACCTGACTCATCAACTAAGGAACTTGCTTGCCATCTACTCTACTCCATGGCATGTACATATTCTTCTGTTTTAGAATCATAAATTATGCATGATCACACTCTAACTAGAAAGTTGGAAACCCATGGCATCCAAAGCAGGGGTGGAGCCAAGCCAACCCATGGCAAAGTCCATTTTCCCTATCCTAATCCTTTTTCTCAATTCTAAGCATGATTTTTTTTCCTTTTGCCCGCACATAAAAAAAATTGCCTCTTCGTAGCAGATTTTCTGGCTCCGCCACTCATCCAGAGCCAAGTCTCATCTAAATGAATCTAATCTTCACTTCTCAATAATCATGTTTGCCGTGGACCAAAAACATTTACCGTTCTACAAATGGATCATGGATAGGGTTCTAAACTCGTCTAGTATTCAATGCAACAGCAACTAGTAGTATTCCCTTATCAGTCGATTAACCACTTTGAACATTTTCATAGTCATAGGCTGCTGCTGCTAGATTACGATGTTTGGCAATTCCATCAACCAATAAATCTAGAAAAAGACTGATCAAAGTTTTAGAATCACAACCATACCAATCTAGACAGCAAGTACTGTCTGAGACAATTTACTAATATTTGGATCGACCTTGGGGCACTAACATTATACATTAACATTCCTTCTCTTGGTGACCCGACAAGAATTTCAAACAATTATTTCTTTTTCTTTCTTCTTTCTATCCGGATGTTCAAGGATCAAGATATACCTCCTCAAAATTAGTGAGATTCTGGAAATGAAAAGGTAGATTAGATTGAAGATCTCAATGAAATCCTGATTATCTTTTGTAAACTTTGGTCATAACTAGTTTTTGTGTGTTGGGTGAACCAATATGATAGTACATCTTAATCACAAACAGATAAGTATTAAATGCAACTATTGCTGATATTATTCTCCATGAACCAATAAAATCATGAACATTCTCCATATGCTGCTAGCTAGAATACGATGTTTTAGAATCACAACCATACCAAACTCATATTTGGTTTAAAAAACAATCTAAATTTTGACCATAGTTGCCAATAGGCAGGAGTTTACTTAACGGGGAAAGAATACGTTGTGGAAACCATAGATTGTCCGTGGCGTAATCCTGACTAAAATAGAAAAGGGTGTGGGCTCCACCCACTAACATACTTGCTTACCATCTACCTCCATGCATGGACTGTCTGATCTGAGTTAATAATCCAGGAGAGATGGTTAAAAGGGAGTTCAAACAAGGTTATGATTATTGAAAACCAAACATCACTCCTCATGATCACACTCTCTTGCTCTAAGTACAACTGGAAACACTTGAAAGTTTAAAACCCCACAACGAAAATATGCCCGACAACAAAGTTGATGAGAATTTGAAAAGAGTCTAGAGACTGTGTTGTTTGGTAGATGATGCCAATTAATTTGTCCTACATTGCTGTGTGATGGTGGATCCTCAGTACGTTACCTATATACTTGGCATCCAAAGCCAAGTCTCATCTCATCGATCTACACCTCTAAATAATCATCACGCCATGGACTAAAAACATTTACTATCAATTCTACAAACCCACCCATCCATTGTTTGACGGGTTGGGACCAGTAATGTTGTTCTCAGCTGTATACTACGCTTGGTCACAAACAGATATAGATGGCTTTTAGAACTAATTGTTCTTCTATTGATTATACTATATAGTAGTGTTAAGTGTTAAATGCAACAACAACAGCTAACTAGTATTCCCTTCCCTCATAAATCACACTACTTTGAGTTTGAACTTTGAACATTCTCCTACCATGTTTGAAAAATCCATTAATAAATCTAGAAAAATACTCATCACTGAGTTAGAATCAGGAATGAGTATATGTGAACAGAGTCGGTGAAAAAACACCGTGAGATGAGGGACCCAGCAGCAGAAATGATGAAGACGATAGGTTCTGAGCTTTTCAAATTTTTATAGCCCAGAGGAATTGTCGGTATGGTTATGAGCCCCCTCTACGAGACTGAGAAAAACAGTAATAAACTGGCTAACAATTGTGAAGCATCAATGCATCATTCAGTAAGCATGTTCTTAATTACTAATCCGACATCCATGAATGTAATGTCTGTAATTCAAAATGTCCTACTATAAGTATATATCTTGCTATTTGCATTCACTTTGGTCGTTAAAAGCTTAAAGCTCCCTGAATATGTTATAGGTTACTTCTGTTGATTAACTTCAACATAGAAGTCACTAACAAGCTGGTTAGGACAAGATTAGAAAATTGATGTAATCCTAAGAGAATTAGAAGTCATCTAGTTCTAAGAAAAGGAAATACATGTAATAAGGTAATAGGATTAGGAAAAGGAATTCATAGTTCTATATATATATGATCACCAAAGTTGTGGTTGATCATATGAGCAAGATTAGAGCTTGTGTTTAGTTTTGAGAGATTTTCTAAACATCAATAAAGAGAGTTGTCTTTATATAAGCTAGGTTTCATCTTGCAGTTGCCATTAATTGGTATCAGAGCTTGTTTCTGAGCCATGGAAAACGAAACCACCATTGTGGGTGTAAAACAGTTCACGCCACCATCAATACAAGTTCCTATCCTCAACGCCACAAACTACACAGTATGGGCCATGAGAATGAAGGTACTGATGAAAATCTACAAAGTTTGGGAAACAATTGATCCTGATACATTGGACCCAGACAAAAACAATGTTGCCATTGGATTACTCTTTCAAGCAATACCAGAATGTCTTGTTCTACAAGTTGGTGAACAGGAAACTTCAAGAAAATTTTGGATGCAATAAAGGCACGTAATCTCGGAGCTGATCGAGTTAAAGAATCTCGTCTGCAAACCTTAATGTCTGAATTTGAAAGAATGAAGATGAAAGTCACTGATACTATTGATAGCTTTGCAGGAAAGCTATCAGAGATAGATAGCCTCAAAAGCTGCATCACTTGGATAATCCATTGATGAAGATAAACTGGTAAAGAAGTTTCTCAATAGTTTACCAAGATCCAAGTATATTCATATCATAGCTTCTCTCGAACAAGTCTTAGATTTAAAGAAGAATAGATATGAAGATATAATTGGAAGATTGAAAGCATATGAAGAGAGAATCCTTGATGAAGAAAACAATGGAGAAACTCAAGGAAAACTCTTGTACACAAACTCTTACCAACAAAACTCTGCGACAAGAGGAAGAGGTCGTGGAAGAGGTGGTAGAGTAAACAGAGGCCGAGGAAGGGGAGGCAGGTTTAACTCACAAGATAGAACAACAAGTCAGAATGATCAAAACCAAGGGAAAGAAAAGAAGGATATATCAAATATTATTTGTTACAGATGTGATAAACCAGGACACTTCTCCTTTGTATGCCCTGAAAGAATACAAAAGGTGGAAGAAACAAACAAGAATGAAACAAGGGAAGCAGATACCGCTCTTTTCATGCAAGAAGTTGTATTCTTAAACGAAGGGAAACTAATACCAAAGAACTACGAATCAAAGAATGGAGAAGAAGGAATCTGGTATTTAGATAATAGAGCCAGCAATCACGTGACTGGTAAGAGACACTACTTTTCTGAACTCAATGAGAAAATCAAAGGACAAGTGAAGTTTGGGGATGGATCTTCTGTAGAAATTGAAGGGAAAGGATCAATTCTATTTCAGAGCAAGACCGGAGAACAAAAGCTTGTCACAAACATCTACTTCATCCCAAACTTACAAAGCAACATTCTAAGTTTAGGACAAGCTACAGAAGTTGGATGTGATGTTAGAATGCGACAAGATTATCTAACAGTTCATGACCCAAGTGGAAGACTTTTAGTTAGAGTCTCACGCTCACAGAATAGACTCTACAAGATAAGTCTCATGATTGGAAGGCCATTGTGTCTGAATATGAGACTGGAAGATCAGACATGGAAGTGGCACGCAAGGTTAGGACACATAAGCTTTAGAACTTTAAAGGAAATGTCTCAGAACAAGATGGTTCGAGGACTACCACAGATAAATGATGAAGCAAAAATCTGTGAATCATGTTTAGTTGGGAAACAAACTCGTCAAGGTTTCCCAAAAGCAACAACATTCAGAGCCTCAAAGCCATTAGAGATTCTTCATGCTGATTTATGTGGTCCTATTACACCACAAACCCTTGCAAATAACAAATACATATTTGTTATTATAGATGACTTCTCAAGATATATGTGGTCTATTCTTATGAAAGAAAAGAGTGAAGCATTTGACAGATTCAAAGCTTTCAGAAATCTGATAGAAAAAGAGCTAAAAGAGGAGGTCAAAATGCTTAGAACTGATAGAGGAGGAGAGTTCACTTACGTAGAGTTCAACAAGTTCTGTGAGTCAAATGGAATCAAAAGGCAACTCACAGCACCATATACACCACAACAAAACGGAGTGGTGGAGAGGAGAAACAGGACTCTAATGGAGATGACAAGAAGTTCTTTAAAGGCTATGAAGGTACCTAATTATCTATGGGGAGAAGATGTACGACACTCCACATACCTAATAAACAGGATACCTACGAAATCTCTGAAAGACATGACTCCATATGAAAGTTTGCGAAAGATAAAACCAAACATAGATCATTTAAGAGTGTTTGGTTGCAAAGCATACACAAAAGTTGATTCTGCAACTCTTAAGAAACTGGATGATCGATCTCAGACTCTTGTGAATCTAGGAATTGAGCCTGGATCCAAAGCTTACAGATTATTCAATCCAACAACGAAAAGAGTGATAGTGAGTCGAGATGTGGTATTCGATGAAAAAGAAAACTGGAACTGGAAAGAAACTAATGATGGACCAAGTAGGGATCCAGGAATGTTTCACATGAGATGGGGTCAAGTAATTGATGAAGGCGAAGGACCCATAATCATCAATACCAATGGAAACAATGATGTTAATCAAGAAGAAGAAGAGAATAATGAAAACACTGAGAATAACGAAGAAGTAGAAGAATAATAAGAAGAAGAGATCGATTAAATAACTCAACCCATTCCATTGCGAAAATCAACAAGACAGATACAAAAGCCACAGTATCTGGAGGATTATGTTCTTCAAGCTGCAGAAGAATGTGAGATAATGCTACTTTCTGTTAATGATGAACCAAGGAATTTTCAGGAAGCAAAGGTCTCGACTAAATGGACACAAGCATGTAGAGAAGAAAAGGGAACGCTTCTTGTGATTGCAGTCTATGTAGATGATCTATTTTTGACTGGCAACTCCCTTAAGGTGATCAATGAGTTCAAGAGAGAAATGTCATCAAAGTTTGATGTCAGACCTCGGAAAACTCACTTATTACCTTGGCATAGAAGTCCATCAAGGAGTAGATGGGATTCAGATTAAACAAGAAGCTTATGCAAGGAGAATTATGAAAGAAGCAGGACTTGAAACTTGTAATCCAACTAAGATACCAATGGAGTTTGGACTTAAAGTTTCAAAGGCACAAGAAGAAGCTGAGATTGATCCAACGAGTTATAGAAGAAATGTTGGATGCCTTAGATACTTATTACACACAAGACCAGACTTGGCTTTCTCTTTGGGAGTAGCAAGCCGTTATATGCAGAGTCCATGCAAGTCTCATGGTGATGTAATAAAGCAGATATTGAGATATCTAAGAGGAATAATCATCTATGGATTGAAGTATGGTCGAGGAGGATCAAAAGGAATTGTTGGGTATAGTGACAGCAGTCATAATATTGACCAAGATGATGGAAAAAGTACAACTGGTCATATATTCTATCTAGGAGAAGCACCTATTACATGGTGTTCACAGAAGCAAGACACAGTAGCTCTGTCATCATGCGAATCTGACTTCATGGCCGCAACAGAAGCAGCTAAACAATCAATATGGCTTCAAGAACTGTTGGGTGAAATCAAAGGAAGAGAACCTGAAAAATTTCTCATCAAGATTGATAATAAGTCTGCAAATTGCACTCACTAAAAATCCAGTGTTTCATGGGAAGACGAAACACATTCACAAAAGGTATCATTTCATACGAGAATGTATCGAGAAGGAGATCATCAGCGTTGAACACATAACAAGAACTGAGCAGAAAACAGATATATTGACAAAGGCATTAGCTCGGATCAAGTTTGAAGAAATGGGACAATTGATTGGAGTACAAGATATGTCACGGATAAGGTTGAAGCTTAACGGGGAGAATGTTGATTAACTTCAAGATAGAAGTCACTAACAAGCTGGTTAGGACAAGATTAGGAAATTGATGTAATCCTAAGGGAATTAGAAGTCATCTAGTTATAAGAAAATGAAAGACATGTAATAAGGTAATAGGATTAGGAAAAGGAATTCATAGTTCTATATATATATGATCACCAAAGTTGTGGTTGATCATGTGAGCAAAATTAGAGCTTGTGTTTAGTTTTGAGAGATTTTCTAAACATCAATAAAGAGAATTGTCTTTATATAAGCTAAGTTTCATCTTGCAGTTGCCATTAACTTCAACATTTGCTCCTTGGGGTATTGGAGCAAACCAAGCATGGGATATCAGGTGATTCTCTAACTCTTAGTAGAATTCTCAACAAACAGTCCTCAAATATCCTACAGAGAATCAGTAATATGGTGTTGCAGATGATAGAAACGGAGAAGAGCTGCGTCAAGTCGACTACTTTGCTGCCACGAAATGTGCCGATTTTGTGGCTCACATACCCTTGCTGGGTTTGGATTTTCTAACCATGTCTATGATGACTAGTAGAGTAGTAAAAGAGGAAACATCTGTTTAGGTTCTTTTCTTTTTTTTCTTTCCCTTGCAAAATTAATTAAATAAATAAATAGTTTTTTTCTCCATTCCCTAGCAAAATTAATTAAATAAACAGAATATCCAGTGATTCTCAATCCATAATATGAAAATGTATTCATTTCCAATTTATCCTAGTTGTACGACCTCTTTTGCGTCGATAGGGGGCTTTCTTATCAGTTCTTTTAGTTTCTTCGCAATTGGTAATTGATTTAAATACAGACTTGGTCATCCTTTCTTTGACACCTAACACAGACATAAAGTGGCAATAATTTCTTTTCTAGGGGTACAAAGAACAAAAAACATGGCATATAAATAGAAGCCTATTATTAGGACTTCACTTTCTAATGGAGAGGCTTCACAAATAAAACAAAATAGGATTAATAGGAAGTAGTTACAAAAACTCCATATCTAATTATTTTTCATAATGGTTAAACTATCCATGTTTCATTAGTAATAATTTATAATTACTTAATTAGGTTAGATAATTCGGTTAATTACATTACTGATTTTGATTTAGATTATATTACTTATTTTGAATTAGAATAGATTACAATTTTGATAACGGTCAGGAACGATACATTTTCCAACCTAGACATATTCTCTTGTTATATACGGCTAGATAAAGAAAAACTCCTAGCCATAACTGGTTTGAAGATTTTTTTTTCTGATCGATAAAGTGTTTGAAGCTTATTTACGGTTAGGAATTCTGATTCAAACTTAGCCGACAGTAGATTCCATCCATCGTTTTCCTCTTCCGTCTACTGCCAGCCACTGTTGTTGTTGCTCTAGCCATGGACTGCATGAGTAGGTTCGGTGAGAAAGAAATTTTCAAGAAGTGGGTGGGAGGGTTGTTGTAGTTTCCATATGTGTATACTGATCGTAATTGCGATTCAGTGATAATTATGACATTACGAGCTTTAATCACATCATTCGGAAGTTGAAGATGACAGAAAACTCCGGGTGTATTAATCAAATAGTATAGATTCTGCCATGACAGATGGCAGTGGTAACGAGAGAGTTGTGTTTAATCTTGGCTTAGAAAAGACCATGAACTCATTACTTGCAACCAAAACTGTATCAGGGGCTTTAGTAACACCGAATAAAAAAAACAAAACTATTATAGAAATAATACAGTAATTGTTTTTAACTATCACCGAACATCATTTTTTTACTAGTGAACTTTACGATTAGATTTGATTTCAAAAAGAAAATTATTTAGGTCTGGATCGACTTTTTCATATATCTAGCGGTAATTTTCTCTATTAAACCCAAGTTCGCCTTGTGGTTATGCTAATTGGACCAGACAAAGACGACATCCACTACCAAATTTGTTTAGCTAACGTGTATTGCGATTGTCCCATGCATGGAACCCAAAATTCGGATGTCATGAGACAATGTCAAGGCTGGATAACTACACGGACTGGATGTTTGAGATGACAAATGTCGCACCAGTTGTCATGAAACGAACTCATGCAAGTTGGTTCGTTTTGCCATATAAGTAGGACTTGAAAAAGCAAAAACTAGACTAAGAAAATAGGAAAACAAAGCAGAGAATATGGCAACGAGCAAAGATGATATCACGTATGGAACAACACAAGCAAGACACTCAGAAGACACAACCACAAGAGAAGCTTATATAGCATGTCAACCTATTGAAGTGGCAAAATATTACTGTTTATATACTTATTTAACCACAAAATGATATACTTATTATTCGTTTTTATATGCTAAATATTCCGTATAAACGAATGGAAAATTTAGAAATGCATTTTCACTGCTTGTATACGTGTGAATGCAAACATAATATAGGATATGTGGAGAAGTTTCCGAACAAGTTTACTATTAAAAGAGAATATGGCTTGCCTGTAGCATTATCAAATGTAATGGTTTTAGTGCATGACTGCATTTTTTTCCTCCAACCTACGAAATGGAATTTTTAAATCCTATATGCTTATTTACACACTCGTCAGTTGTCTTAAGAATAGTTCACTACGGGAAAAATCATCATTGACGACATTGTATTAGCGTTGTAGTACACCTACGACAACTCCATTTTATGCATTGTGTAGTGGGAGTATTGTAGAAAGTCCAAGCTTTTCTACAATACTTGACTAAGATATAGTTGTAAAGGGTGATGTGATTCATTGTTCGACAATATTTTGCCAAAGTTGTAATTCTCTTTCGATTTTTTTTTTTTTTTTGAAAGCCTAACATAACTCTTGCTTGTGTTGTAGGACTATTTTACACAACAAAGGATGCATATCATAGAAATATGTAACACAACACTTGTATAAGTTGAAGTACTATCTTAGACAACCTAGGATGCGTATTGTAGAAATATGTAACAATTCTTATTACCATTATGAATAAGATTTGCACGATACTTGTTAGAGTTGTAGAACTATGTTGGACAACACCTAGTTATGTCGTAAAGACATTCTTTCATAACCTTTGGTTTGTGTAGTTGAAATATGGAACACAACACTCATTAGAAGTTGTGTGCACATAACTATTTTGAAGAAAAAAATTATAGATGAAACCGAATTGCCGAAAGTATTTCACATTCTTTCATAACGCATTTCATTCAAGACCTCCCCCTCCAATTGCATTACCTACCTAGCTTCAAATCACCTTGTATGAAAGTGTGTTGCGCAACAAAAGAAAAGAAAATGATAGATTCTTTGAACATGACTAAAAATATCATATAAATCGTAAAATACAGATATGGGCCTTTGCTACAAATGTAGCAGTAGCATACTCGTTCCAGTATGGTAGTCTGGGTTAGAAAACACCTTCAGTTCAACTGCAAAATCAGCTTGTAATCACCACAATTACCTTGTAATCATCTTTAACAGTTTCATTCTCCAAATCCTTGCATCTTGAACTCAAACTCGATCAACTCAGCACAAGCCATTTGCGTTTTAAAAAGGGAGCAAGGCAGTTTGTTTGATCGCACCAGCAACATAACCTGAACTACTGTAATGTCATCTTCTGTAGCTTCACAACCACCTAGGCCATGGCAACAACTCACAAAGAACCACACAGACTACCTGCAACTTGAATTACACATCACCTTCAGTTCAGCTGCAGCAACAACCATTTCCCTGCAATGGCATTCTTACTACTCAAACCCTCAATCCATTGCATGGAGCTTCCAATTACAGCTTCTCTGCAAAACCATTCACAAACTGCATTACCTAGCTAACTTCAAATTACCTAGCTAAGAAATGCAAATGATAACTAACATGAGTAAGAACTTCAAAAGCAGGCAGATCCATGTAAAGTAATACAATTGATTCCGGGAGGGTTTTGAATTCAAACTTAGAATGACATATCATCGAAATCGATAAATATGAAACTCAGTGTCGATTCGAACTTCAAATGTGATATAATGACATACAAACTATGAACCAAGAAGCTCTGAGAGGGTTCTGACTTCAAACTTAGCATGATACATCATCTAAATTGATGAATATAAGCTCAGTGTCGATTCAAACTTCAAATTCGGTATAACGACTTACAAACTATGAACCAAGAAGCTCTGAGAGGGTTCAAACTTCAAACTTATCATGACACATCATTGAAATCGATAAATATGAAATCCAGTGTCGATTCGAACTTCAAATATGGTATAGTGGCATACAAACTATGAACCAAGAAGCTCTGGGAGGGTTCTGTCTTCAAACTTAGAAGGATACATCACCGAAATCGATATATATAAAACTTAGGTGTTGATTCGAACTTCAAATGTGGTATAACGCCATACAAACTATGAACCGAGAAGCCACATGAACACTTTTAACTTAACCATATATTTATCTAACACTTCTAGATCAAATATGATGATCAGTCAATCATGAAAGATAATCAAATGAATCTAATTGTGTTTCAAACTTGCATTAAGCCACTGTTTGCAAACTTTGCATTCCTTAGATCTTAAATGTTTTAGTTCATGAGTATGAGAATCAATACAATACCGAGATCGAAACCTGGCTGCAAGTTGACTACTCTAAGTCAGAAACTTGGTAAGAACGAGGAACCCATCCATTTACAGGTAAGATTCCTTCGGAATATTCTATAAAACCTTAAAGAAACCCTATTTCTGCATATTGTATGCAAACCAGGCTCCGAGATCGGAACTTGTCCGCAAGTTGACTACTCTAAGTCAGAAAGTTGGTAAGAACGATGAATCCATCCATTTACAGGTAAGATTCCTTCGTAATATTCTACGAAACCTTAAAGAAACCTTATTTCTGCATATTGTATGCAAACCAGGCTCCGAGATCGAAACCTGTCCACGAGTTGACTAAGTCAGAAAGTTGGTAAGAACGATGAATCCATCCATTTACAGGTAAGATTCCTTCGTAATATTCTACGAAACCTTAAACAAACCCTATTTCTGCATATTGTATGCAAACCAGGCTCCGAGATCGAAACCTGGCCGCAAGTTGACTACTCTAGGTCAGAAACTTGGTAAGAACGATGAATCCATCCATTTACAGGTAAGATTCCTTCGGAATATTTGGATGAACTGTATATTAGAATTGAACATCCCATGTTCGAAGATTACGAGAGTTAGATTCGAGTTTCTCGTTCGGATGAACTGGAGAAGAAATATATTAGAATTGAACATCCCAGTTTCGAAGATTACCAGAGTTAGACTCGAGTTTCTCGTTCGGATGAACTGGAGAAGAAATATATCAGAATTGAACATCCCAGATTCGAAGATTACCAGAGTTAGACTCGAGTTTCTCGTTCGGATGAACTGGAGAAGAAATATATCAGAATTGAACATCCCAGGTTCGAAGATTACCAAAGTTAAAAGGACCATATTACCCTTACTAGAAATAAAGGTAATAAATATTACGGAGACTGTGAAAATTACCAAACTACCCTTATCTGAAATAAGTAAAGTAAATATTACAAATAGAGAAAATGACCATATTACCCTTCATGGAAATTTGTGCAATAAATATTATGGAGATTGTGAAAATGACCAGACTACCCTTATCGGAAATAAGTAATGTAAATATTACTGAATGTGAAAATGACCATATTACTCTTCTTGGAAGTTAATGCAATAAATATTACGAAGACTATGAAAATGACCAGACTACCCTTATCGGGAAATAAGTAAACTAAATATTATAAATTGTTAAAATTACCATTTATCCTTACTAGAAATAAAGGTAATAAATATTATGGAGACTGTGAAAATTACCAAACTACTCTTATCTGGAATGAATAAAGTAAATATTACAGATAGTGAAAATGACCATATTACCCTTCATGGAAATTTGTGTTATAAATATTATGGAGATTGTGAAATAACCAGGTTATCCTTATCAAAAAGAAGTAAAGTAAATATTACTGACTGTGAAAATGATCATATTATCCTTAATGGAAATTAGTGCAATAAATATTATGAAGACTATGAAAATTACCAAACTACCCTTACCGAAAATAAGTAAATATTTCAGACTGTGAAAATGACCATATTAGTCTTATTGGAGATAAGTGCAATAAATATTTCTGATAAGGGTAGTTTGGTCATTTTCACAGTCTCGATAATATTTATCACACTTATTTCCAGTAAGGGTAATCTGATCATTTTCATAGTCTTTAATATTTACTTTACTTATTTCTGATAAGGGTAGTCTGATCATTTTCACAGTCTCCATAAAATTTATTACACTTATTTCCAATAAGGGTAATATGGTCATTTTCATAGTTTGTCATATTTACGTTACTTATTTCCGATAAGGACAATCTGGTCATTTTCACAGTCTCCATAATATTTATTGCACTAATTTCCATTAAGGGTAATATGGTCATTTTCACAGTCTATAATATTTACTTTACTTATTTCTGTTAGGGGTAGTCCGGTCATTTTCACAATCTCCATAAACTGTGACAGGTTACACTGTGATAAAATCATGATTTTGGTAGTGTTCAACAACTCTTATAAGTGTTGTTATACGTTTTTATTAAAAAAAACACAAAAAATCAAAACTTGTGAACTGTAAGAATAGTTGATGAGCTAGCTTCCATGCAGTAGGTTCATTTTCGAATCTCCCCTCTAACACTATTTTTCATCATCATATTTTGGTGTTCTTCAACAACTCTTGTAAAAATTGCGATAGGCTAAGTCATTACATTTATGGAACAGAGTTGTTATAGTTAAATGTCGTCAAAACTCTTTTTCTTAAGGAGTTGTCGTTTGTTTTCTTAGCGCAACCCCTTGGTCCTAAGGGTTGGAAGTGATAATATACGACAACTCTTCCTTTGAAACCAGTTATAAAATATAAGACTTTTTACGATATTTAGCAAAGAGTTGTAAAACCCCAGTTGGAGATGTATATTTTTCCTGTAGTGGTTCTCACTTAATATTAGGGCAAAGAAAAGTATCGCTTTCTAATTTTGTCTCGTTAGCTCTTTTTTTCTCGTTTCTAATTACTGCAACAACAAAAAAGAAACAACCGTTAAGACACATTACGTCTAATTACAACTCGAACCTAGCGCTAAATGTAGAAAAAGACTTGGAAATCTTTTCGAAGATTCAGGAGTTTTTACGGCCAGGTCTAAAATAGTTACGAATAATTTTGTAAAGCCTAAACCTACCCGTAAAAAGACTTGGAAGAAAAATGGAGTTGTAGGATCTTTTATGGTTGAGTTTTATCAAATTCGAACCCAACCGTGGTCAATTACGGTTGGAAACCCAACTGTTAAGTCCCATTCAATTCAAAATCTAACGAGATTTACGGTTAGGTGTTTTTTATTTCCTAATCATAACATATTTAGGGAATGATTTTATGAATATCGAGAGAATGTGGTTATATATATCGTCACGGTGATCTTTACCAATATTATTCTTTCGTAGCTTTAATATAGATTTTAATAGTATAATTTTTTTAAATTGAAGTCAATGAAATGATTGCGATTGGAGAAAAAGATGAAGGATACGAAGTGTTGAAGAAGAAGAGCAGATTTTTAATTTAAAATTAGGTTTTGATTTTAGTTTTTAGGTTTTTGTTTTAGATGGAGGATAATTTAAACATTTTTTATTGCATCAAGACATTCCATAACCAATTTTCTAGACATTAGGAATCTATGTGAAATTCTTCTATTGGAATGTGAAGCCCCAATTAATAAGCTTCTATAAATATGTTTGGATTTGAAATTGGGGTGCAGGTATACACCATTGCACCCGTAGGTAAAATTAGTAGTATCTTTCTGCTTCCATTATGGTGATGGAAGATGGAATGGAAGTAGAAATAAAATGATTGAGGAGTGGATCAAAACTTAGGCTTACACTGTTAACGTGATGAGATAGAAAGAATAATTAGGCAGGAAGAATTAAAACTAAAAAGCTTGTTTGACTTTACTTTTTGAAAAATCAGAGAGACTCAGAGAGTCAGAGTCCACGGCCACCAACCAAACAACCACCAGTCACGCCGTTGATTACATAACCTAATCTAATCCAATCCATCCCTTTAATCATTTTATTTTTTTCTTTTTATTAAAAGAACCAACTAGAAGAAACAAAGGACCAGAGTTTGTTTGTTTTTGCTGGGTTCTTAATTAACCCAGAAAGGCAAATGCAGCAGATCTTTGGTTTGGCTGGCTTTACAAACATGGCTCACTTGGCTTGCTTACAATCTACTCTACTCCATGGTTTTTCATGTGCATTTTCTGTCTTTGAAATTCTTCCAAAAAGAGATACACTACCACTGTCTGAGTTTTAAAATGATGGATTGGAGGTTAAAACAATTATGATGTGAACCAAAGATATCATGCCTGCGTGCCTCATGTCATGAACCATGAATAATCATCAAACTGCTTTGGAAAAACTTCCCAAAGAGTTTAATTAAACCCCACATTCAGAATTTTTCTGTAATCCATCAACCAAACTTCATGTTTTTATAATAAAAGAGAACAACAAACAAAGTTGAATTGGGTTGGGTGACGAGAATTTGTGTAAGACTGTTAATTTGTTTGGTAAAATGATGCCAATTTGTACTACATTGTGTAGTGGTGGTGGTGGATCCTCAGTACCTTCCCTTACCTTACCTATGGCATCCAAAGCCAAATCTCATCTCATCTCATCTCACAAAAAAAAAAAAAAGAAAAATCATCTCTCATACACCTCTAAATAAATCATGTCATGTGCCATGGACCAAAAACATACATTTACCATTCATTCATTATATGACGGTGGATTGGGACCATTGTTGTTCTCAGCTACAGACTTGAACACTAGTATACTAGTCACAACTAGTAATATTCCTTCCTTCCTTCATGAATCAAAATCACACACCGCTTTGAACATTCTTATAGGATGTTGTTGTAGATTACGATGTTTGGTTGGGAAATCCAATAAATCTAGAAAAAGACTCAACACTGATCTACAATCACAACTATATAACAATCTACGATAATACCTAAAGTTATATCTAAGATCAATATAGCTAGAAGGGAGATATTCAAATGTTTGATTGTTATTCAAAATGCAGAAAGAAAGAACCTAGGTAGGTAATAATGGTACAGCAGCAGTAGTACTGTAAGACCTAGTCTAGATTAACACTTAAGTGTTGTAATTCAAAAAAAAAGTTAACACTAGTTCTCTCCTACCAGTTGCTAGTATGTGAACTAGCAGCTAGATATTTTCACTGAATGATTCAGCGCTGGGAAAAGTATCTTTTCGCAGAACAAAACAGCGCTAGGAAGAATATTCCAAGCATCTACGCTGAATGGTTCAGCGCCAAGCTCTAGCACTGAATGGAAACACGCCCCATGTTAGCGCTACATCATTCAGCGCTTGACCTTTTTTTTATTTTTTTACTCCATTAGTAGTTCAGTAATTAAATTTTATACTGTTTTCATTCTTTGTTTTCTCACACTCATGTTACACCACCAGACAGGTATGTTTTCAAATTTTGAATTTTGAAAAGTTAGACAATTTGTCCAACGGTTTTTTGTTTCAAAATCTTAAAATTTGACAAACTAAGAAATGGTTTTTGATTACATTGTAAAACAATGTACAATGTTTTTTGAAATTAAAAATTACATTGAAATTAAAATTCTACTTCTAAAAATTAAAAAAAAAAAAGTACATTAAAATTAAAATTCTACTTCTAAAAATTAAAAAAGTACATTGAAATTGAAATCCTACTTCTAAATTAACTTCTAATTCAAACTTAAAAATAAACTTCTAATAACTTAAATATCACTCATAATTTAGAGGATTGGTTCTAAGCCATTACGAACCAAAATCTCGTTCCTCCATTTCTTGTAAAGGGGTATCTCCCATTCTTGTACTTCATTCAAATTTTGTCGTAGGATCTTCAAGTCCGATTCTCTTTGTTGGGTTTGTGCCAAGATTGTAGTGTTTTCCATATTTTTCTTAAGGAACTCTTCTTCGGTTTCATACTTTTCCATCCTTTGTGCTTGTGCATTTTCAATAAGTTGTACGAGCTTGTCCATTCTATCATCTGCTCTCTCTGATGCTTTAGTAACGAGAGCCTTTTTCTTTGCTTATCTTTTCCTGAACTTCTAACATCATCCGTTTGTTCGAAATAGCGTCTTCCACGCGATATGTCTGAGGTATCAGAACCTTGGGTAGATGAGCTACCAACCTTGCCATATCCTCCAAATCTTCATCCATAGTTACTGGAGCGGAAGTACTAGGTTGAGTTGCTTGACTAGGTCCAACATCATTATTCACCTCTGGATTGTAATATGGTTGATAGGTCTTCAGGAGCTGGAAAACCGATTCATGTATCCAACGTTTACCCCCTGCTTCTTCATAATTTTGTGTTTCAACGCGGTACTGTGGAAAAAACAAAGAAAAAAAATGTATTAGTATCTTATGAATGAAATATATTTGGAAGAAAAAAAAAAACATCAATTTTTTTAAAGGTATTTACATAATCTTGTTCATTCAATCCCGAAGGTTTATTGCGGAAGTATGGTCTTATGAATGAAACATAATTCCTCACTTCGCCTCTCAACGTGTTACACCTTGATTGCAATGACTTTTTTTCCCTATCCTTACCTTGCGGCCATCTTTTAACGAACTCTTGCATAATTCTCTTCCAAAGTTGTGAAACTTTTTGATCTTTTCCTATAATCGGATCGTTACTTGCTATAATCCAAGAGAGAATTAGTGCATCATCTTCTTTTGTTTGAAAGTGTGTCGTATTTTGTATGAACAAAATTATAAAAGAAGAAGAAGAAGAAAATCAATGAAGAAGAGAATCAATTGATTTTGGTGTGAGGGATGAAGGAGAAGTAGTTCTCTATTTATAGGGAAGCCTGAAAATATAGTTGTTGAGGTTTCAAACGGCTATTAAATCTGAGTCGTTGAAAATGTAACGGTCATCTTGATCTGATGGCCGAGAAGAGAAACGTTGAATGATGCAGCGTCAAGCGCAGAATTTTCCAGCGTGTGGCGCTGAACCATCCAGCGTTGTGCCCTATCAGCCGTTACATCTAAAACAAGTCGTTGAGAGAAACGACTAGTTTTTGATCTAACGGCTGATTGGGAACAACGCTGGATGGTTCAGCGCCCAACGATGTATGTGAGGTTGTTGTTGCTTCATCGTCACGGCTAGGATGGTAACATCCTTGAGTTGAAGGCCATTGATTAAATGAACCACCCAATGTGAGATCTTCTTGATTGATTGGTTGTGAGGAATATGCAGATGGTATTGAAGAAGAAGATCTGTCGGATGAGGAACATGAACTTGAGGCATAAATGCGCCTTGACTTCCTCGGTACTACTTGATGATCTCCATTTCAGAATTCATATTGTTGTGACATATAACTGAAGCACTGATCCTACAAGCATAAAGTAGATAGGTTTAGTAGAGTATTCAAGAAAATTAAAATGAAAATGAAAACAAATGTTCATGAACTTACCAATGTCAAACCCATCTGAGAAAAGTTATACGGACAAGGTTGCCTTGGAACTTCTACTCGCTCTTCAACGCCAGCTGCATTGATGAATGGTAAAGTGAAATCTATCTCCGGAAACTATGACAGGGGCTCATTCTGTGTTCCATAAGTATAGGTATGTGACATCAGGTTAGAAGGCGGATGACTAGGTAACAAATGGTTAGGAACAGCTTGGCTACCCACTGCTATCTCATCGACATTATGTGAATGGTATGACTCAGTGAGATAAGGTCCAACACTCTTCATCTTCCGCAACCTGTTATATTGATCCTCACTGACTGCCAAATAGTGTTCGGCGCATACACCTACAATCTCCATGTCCCCAACTCTATCCAAATTTGGAGGATTTCCTGGGACTAGAATCTCACCTTCTATCTGCTTCTGGAATCACTCAGCCAAGTAACAACTAACTCTTTTGTAGTCTTTTTGTAGGTCAAAAAACACAACTCTCACTCTGGATAACTGTAGTGCATATTCATATTGTTCCCCCTCAGAATACACACTATCTAGCCATGGTTACCAAATACATAATGCACCGGTTCTAGTGTCAATTTGTGCTCTTGCAGTGGACACTGAGTGTTTCTTCGTATCCTTTTGGCCTCCTCTTTGGCCTCTCTTCCTTGATTTAATGTTAGTCTTCTTGAAGAGACTAATCTTTGGGAAAACATCATGGTGTTCTCCTGAAGGTGTCTGGCAAAGCAAGGGTTGCATGTTGTGGAAGTAATAATAGTACCAATACTCAAGTACCGTATACATACCAGATAAATCCTTTCCATTCTCTGACCATCCATCAAGAAATTTATAGGTATTACCTAAGGAAGCTAAACCCCAATCATATTCTCAAACTTTATCCAAATTATCCAACAATAAAACCCAACATTTATCTACTCTTCCACTAGAACCCGTAATAAGAAAATGACCAAAACACCAAAGAAAGAATGCTCTTGTCAATACATTTGCACATTCAACATTGTTGGTATTTTCTCTACTTTTAATGTAGGTTCTCAAGATAGACAAAGATATTGTATTTTTCTTAGTGTTCCATTTTTCAAATCCTTTGAAATCTTGAAAATACAAATCATTCAAAGAAGCATATGTTAGCTCACCCAATACCGGCATAACTACTTGATTTTTCGTACGGTCACTAATGGGAATTCCCGTTAACATATACCAATCTAAAGGAAGGAGGCCAAGCTCAAATTCTCTAAAATGGAAGCTCTTGGTTTTTTTTCCGCCATCTCTTAGTTATGGCTTCAACTAAACCTCTGTCCGTATTGGTTAAACTCAAAACTGAAGAAAACCCACAATTATTGCAGTATCTTCTTTCTATCGGATTATCTTTCACTACAATTTGGTATAACCTTTCAACTTCAATAAAACTGCCTCTAAAGTTTATAGTCCGACTATCACTCAAAGCATCTAAATGTTCTTCTATATTCATACTATCTCCCTTTGTCGATACTATTTCCAAAGCATCTAAATGTTCTTCTATATTCATACTACAATCAATAACAAACGAAAAAAAGAATCAACCACATTTTATCATTTTCATCATCATTCATACAAATTCATAATTTTATCAACCACGTTTTATCATTTTCATTATAATCATACAAATTCATACAAATTTATAATTCATGCAAATTTAGCTTCATCAAAAATACTACAAGTATCATTTAATCTCTCATGTAATCTCTGATACAAATAATCTCACTTGTGGACGTAAGTTTAAACAAGTTTTCATCATAATCATGTAATCTCTCATACAAATTATCATTCATCTTCATCACAAATAATCAATTTAATCCCCAAAATCAAATTTCATCAAATTAAATCATACAATACTCGAAATATCATCTAAATCATCTAACTAACAAATATCAATCATCTAAACATATCAATTTCTTCAACAAATCATGATCATCGGAAAAAGAAAAAAAAACCTAAAGTTTCAAAATCTTACCCAAATCAATTTCATTGACGGATTCGCTCCAAACAAATCTCAAAAGATTCCAATCGTGTTGATGTTCAAACCCTTCAAACGATTTGAGACGAAACTCCCTAGAAATCCTGATCTACCACGTGCATTTTCGGAGGGTTTTGGGGTGAGGAAGAAATGAAATGGGAAGAAGAAGAATATCGACCTTATGTTGGGTTAGATCGATTTTTTTAACGCCGAATGGTGCAGCGCTAAGCGCGGAATGATTCAGCGCTTTGACCGAGTTGACTGGTCAAGCATGGGATGGTTCAGCGAAAAGTGAAAACGCTGGATGGTTCAGCGCTTGGCGATTTTCTGTTTCAGGGACTAGCATGCTAGACTAGCACTCCCATAAGATTTAGGTGGTTTTGCTAGCTGGCGTGGATTGCTAATCTAGGTGCTAGACTAGCACCCCATAAGACTAAGTTTAATGAAATGATAATTTACTGATACTTAGACCTTGAAACAATAACATTAAACATTCTGTTGGTGCAGGAACATTTCAAACTATTTACAGCTCTTCTACACGTACCGTTCAGAAACCACACAGAAATCGTGGTTTTCCCAAACTAACTCCCAAAGTACACATGTTGAATCCTTATAAGGTAATGGTGAGTCCGACTGAATACCATGAAACTCATTAAAAAATATCATGTGAGAGTGGGGTTAATATATTATTTTTTTATGCGGTACATCAAGACTTTTTGAATTATTTATTATTTTTTATTCATTTTTCCATCTGGAGGTTCAAGAACCAAGATATACCTCACCAATCAAAATTAAATTTTGGAAATGAAAAGGTAGGTACTTACTTGTAAAAGTGGATTAGTAAAAAAACTCGCAATCGAATTCCCATCATTTCTCCTCTTGAGATTCGAGTGAAAGGGAAAGATATACTCCCTCGATCCCGTTTTAGATAAAGGGGAAGGTGTTTTCACGTGGATTAAGAAAATGGAAAGAAGTTATTTTTCTCTATATATATCCCTTAATAATAATTGTTAAAATATTTAAATCTCCTTAGTTTTTTGTTCCTTGTTTCTAGTGGTTGATTCTAATGCAGGGTCAAATTAGAAAGAAAGTGTAAAAATTATGGAAGCCTACATCTATTTTGGTACTAGAAAAACTCCTTCCCCTTCATCTAAAATAGGACGGAGGGAATACCATCTATTCGATAACCCGATTTTCTATTTTGATCTCTAATTTTATTTTATTTTCCAAATAATTTAATCACCTTAATACAAGAACATTAGCAGTAAGTTACATTAACATGCAACAAATAGGATAGGATATCGTGCATCCTGCCATGCCACAAAATAGGCGTGCCAAAACAAAAACCAAGATTTATAAAAGGGATATCAGTTCTACTAAATACTGTATCGATCCAACGGATAGGATCCGTAAGATCTTTTTGTCCTATATGAAACGATATCAACACTCCTAAAACTGGTATCTCTTTATAAATCATGAAAAAAAAATGAAACGGTTAAAAAGTGTTTATTGCGTTGGGTGGAAATGATAACCGAGTCAGAAGGGGGTGGTGGGACCCAATCAATGATGAAGATGATGGGGTTCGCTCGTTTTTTCCATTATTATTTTGTTTCTTCTCTTTTCTGTTGTCTTTCCTGAGTAAACAAAAACTAAAAGGAAGAACCCCACTGGTCTGCTGTATTTTGTAACAGTAGTTCCTTCTACTTGAACCAAACTAGTCTTCTTGTTGTTCATCTACTACCTCCACCATCATCCATCCATTCCCCACCTCTTCTAGCTGCTTTCCCGTTTGTCTCTTTCCCACTTCACTTAAATCCCTCCCTCCTCCATTCAACATTACTATCCCTTTCCCACTCCTTTTGGGGCCTCTTCTACTCCTCCTTCTGAAGAGGAGGTCTAAATCTTGAATGGGGGTTTCTGTTATTCTTGCAGAAACACAACCAGGTCAGTGAAACAAACCCATTCCTTAGATCATCTTTTCCTTTCATTTGGAATATAATCTTTGAATCTTTCTTTGGGTTTAATCTAACTTGTTTCTTTTCTTTTTTTGAAACCCAGGTTGAGGTTTTTTTGGATTCACAGTCATGGAGACTATGTCTGCCTCATCTTATGGTCTCAATGGACCATCTTCTGCAACCCATTATGATGAGATTTGTATGCAACAATCTTTAATTTTCTCTGATAGTCTCAAGGTAAGAGGAGAAAAAACTGAAGTTATTCAAGTACTTGAAGTGTTTGTTGAATTGTCTCAGTGGGGTTTAGGGATTTTTGATGGATATGTGTGATTTTGGGGTTTTTAATTTTTGTGTGATTTTGGGTTTTTGTAGGAATTAAAGAATTTGAGATCACAGTTGTATTCAGCTGCTGAGTATTTTGAGTTGTCTTATAATAATGATGACCAGAAAGAAATGTAGGTTTCACTAACTCAGTTCTATGTACTTCTGTTCCAATTTCAAATTCAATTGGGAGTTTCAAGGGTTTAATATAGATTCTTTTCTGATGATTTCTCTTTCGTTTTCTCCTTTCGATTTGTTTTAGAGTGGTGGAGACTTTGAGAGATTATGCAGTTAGAGCTCTGGTGAACACGGTGGATCATTTGGGTTCTGTTACGTGTAAGGTTACCGATATGATGGATGAAAGAGTAAATGTAGTCTCAGGAGCAGAGCTTAGGGTCACTTGCATTGAACAGGTAATCTTTCAATTGCTCTTACCATTTAGAAGCTTTGAATTCACTTCCTGCTTATGATTTATCGAACGAGACCTGTAACAGAGACTCCCTTACAAGTAATGTCGGTCTTGCAACTGTTATGCTAAAATCTCAACATGTACAGAACAGAAACCTGGCAAAGTTCTGATCCGCAACTGTGAGTAGTGTTGAATGTAGAAGCAAATATCAAAATTAAGAAAAGCTTGTGAATAACTTTTGTCCAGCCTACCTAGAAGAAGCATAACGCGTTAATGGAGTAACTGGTATCTCAGTATCCAAAAAAAGGAATAACTGGTATCTCGTGAAAACTGAAAATTAAAACTAGAAATACGTAAAAGAATTAAGTTGTCTTTGCAATGTTAAGTCATGGTCTAGGTAATTGAGGGAAACTGGAGTTTTGGAATCTGGGACCTGAGAAATGTCCTGTGTCAATATAAGCAGATGTTGAAACGAAGAAAAGCTTGTGTGCATTGTGATAACTTTTGTCCAGCCTAGCTAGAAGAAGCAATGATGTATTAACGAAGTAGAAATATGTTGAAGCGCTTAGTTGTTTGTTCCATGTTAAGCCATGGTCCTAGGTAATTGAGGGAAACTATGGTTTGGAGTCTGGCATACTTGACAAATGCTCTGTGCCTTCTAACTCGCTGAGATCAAAACTTGCATCCTTTTACTATTTTGTGTCGCCTTTTTCCTTGGTAAATCCATATGAAGAAGATAGTCTCCTTTTGTCAATTTTGTGCACTTGTTTAAGGTTATTAGCCCAAAGATAAGTTGTTGAACATTTCAAGTCACTTGATTTATCTTTTCTTTGTTCTTGGGTGGTTGTTTTCAGAGATTAAAGACATGCCAAAGCTATATTGACCATGAGGGCCTTTCACAACAATCTTTGTCAATAGCTACTCCGAAGCACCACAAGCGGTACATCTTGCCAGGTAAATACGTTTAACCCTGCTCTGCTTTTGTCCTTCTTCCCGAACCATTTTTATTACTACTTCTTAATCTTTTCCTCTTTTAAACTTCTTTTCTGTTCTCGAGGCATGTACCTAATAAGCTTGCGGATCTGTTGTGCAGTCGGGGAGACCATGCGTGCTTGTGGCCCTACTATATCAGCACACCAATGGTGCAGCCTAGATGATGAAGACCAATGGCATCAATTCAAGAATGGTACTTAATATTTTTACTTGTTTCCTCTTTTTATTGATCTATTTTGTAGCATTTCTTAATATGTGACATATTGGTCAGTTCACTATATCAGTCTCATCTGATTATTCGATAACATTGATTTTTCTCTTAAAGCTGTTCGGTCAACAATAATCGACAGTTCAACACCTTCATTAAGGTAATTATCAATCTTCTCTTGTCACTGCTATAAATTAAATTGTCATTGTTAGACATGATTGTAGGAAGTCTTAATATTCTCAATTGGATCTCGTACACAGAAAAGAGCGTTCTCGTTCAGCTTCCCCACAGCGTCCCAGTCGACATGAATCCCCACAGCGACATGAATCCCCACAGCGTCCCAGTCGACATGAATCCCCACAGCGTCCCAGTCGACCTGAATCCCCACACCGTTCCAGCCGATCCGGAACTCCACAGCGTTCCGGCAGATCAGGGACTCCACAGCGTTCTAGCCGGTCAGGGACTCCACAGCGCTCCGGTCGATCAGGGACTCCACAGCGTTCCAGCCGATCTATTACTCCTCAACGTTCAGCCCGACCTGGAATTGGAGTCTTCTGCTTCACAGGTGCTGATTTTGATGTTTTCAATCACCACATTTCTTGGTTTCTGAAGTATCATAATTGTGTGCTAATGATGCATATTTTATATACAGAAGAATCTATCTCAGAGAAAAGAACCATATCACCAGGCCGTCCAAGGTATCCACTTGCACGATCTGGATCTCTTCAAAGTAGGACAACAACTCCTATCTCAAGTAGATCGACAACTCCAGTCTCTAATAGACCAACCACTCCAAGCGATCCAATTACGAAACATCGGGTAAGTACAAAGCTGAAATTCATAAGTTCAGACACTTTGCTAGTGCAATTAAGCAGTATTTGCATTATGGCCTTATGGGTAAGGATCAGATTATTTTGTTGTGCCTCACTGTGGTTCAACGGTCCAAAACTTGATGCAAAAGATTCACAGTGATATTTGCTACTAATTACTGCGAAAGATCACTGGTAGATTTCTTACCCTTCCATTTTTGGTTCCTGTAGAGCTCTTTGGATTCTTGGAAATCAGCTTCTGTGCGTGTCAGTTCTGAAAGGAACATTCCGAAAGAGGTAGAGCGAGTCCCTAGCAAAAGTAAACGCCTCCTCAAAGCATTGCTCAGCAGACGCAAGTCAGCTAAAGACGAAGCACTTTATACTTACTTAGATGAATACTAAAAGAAACAATGATGAAACATCTCGAGCCAGAACCAGTTTGCCTGCTGGAATGATCAGATCTCCCGATTTCCTTCTTAGTTTGTTTATAGCTTTATAGTTTATATTATACTTCTTCCGGAGTTTATATGATCAAAGTCTGTAAATGACTATAGTTGAATCTCAATGAAGCAATGGTTCTCATTAGTCCCTAGTCCATTTTTAAAACAAGCTCTTGGTGTCTCCTCTGGTGTTTTCTGGAAAGATTGTTTATATCGGTTTCACAAAACGCTGCAGAGATGAGTTTCTGGAGAAACTTTCAGAGAAAATTGCTCCAAACTCTCGACATACCAGAGAGACTGATGCACTGTATGCAATTGAGAAACTCAAATTAACCAAACACAATTGAGAAACTCTAGAAGCACTAGTGATATTAAGGAATTCGAGCAAATCTTTTACAAATTTCTTAACTGGCACAAGCATCAGAAAGTTACTGCTATAGAATTACATAGTTCACAAACACAAGTCCTGAAAAATCAGCTTTGCAGCTTTGACAGTTTTACATCACTACTATCACAACTGCATTCCTGGCCCAAATTCTTCGATAGTTTTTGTTGCAAGTGTAAGAACGTCAACAAATGAACTGTATGATGCTCGCAGAAACCTTGCTTCGACTGCCTCAAAATGTCTGAAAAAAAGAAAGGGAATACATCTTAATGATACAAGACTAAGCAGATCACCATAATGTTGATCAGTTTGCGACAATTCTTTTCAATGCGTAAATAGTTTCAGATACGCTACAAAGTCATTTTCTCGAATCTTCTCTATGTTCTCAGCATGTTAGAAATGTGTCCACATGATTTTACTCACCAAGTACAGCTTACAGTGAAAACCAGGTGATTATACTAAAAACGCAGCATTAACGATGCAAAGTCTAATTTGATGCAGAAGATACTCACACTGAAAGCTTTCCATCGTTCACAGTCATCACCCTTCTCACTTTGTCAGGTTGCAACTGTGACCAGAGATCAGATACAAGGGATTTCAGTTTGATGTATAAAATTGTGAATCGGAGATAATAAACAGCAGACAAGTTGAGCATATTCAATATATAATAAGAATTGGGGAATTATACTATAGTGAACCATTACCTCCGCATCAACAGCTATTGCTGCACATACTATTGAAGCATTCTCATCAGACCCATAATTCACTTCCAAATCACTGCAGACAATGTAAAAAGGATACGATAAAATGGCATTAAAACAAGCCACAGATTGCAGTGGTAAGAAACAACCCAAACACAGTGAGTATTATGAATATAATTTACTGAATCTCTCGACGACATAACACGAGGTTGAAAGTCCAAAATCTCTTGTAAATTTCTACTTATTAGCAAGCAATCAAATCATCTTGCATAAATTGTGAAATCCATTTTTATTAGCTACAATGTATGTATCTTCATCTACACGATGTGAGCATCCAATGAAAAGATGGTGTTAGTGAAAAGTTCAGAAGCAAAGGGTTTCCCGGTTAATGGAGTTACAATTGCCGTTTTCAATACCATAAGGAATGTCATAGAAGACACCTGCATAGAAGATGGCAATCCATTGCCAAATGTCCGCAGGGTGGTTTTGGAAAAGGTCATTCAATACTGTGAAAAGTACTATGAACCACAAAATTGGCGTAATACGCCAAGGCCAATGAACCATTACTTTTAGATATTCTTTTCGAAGCAGATTATCCAAATACCAGGAGCTTACCATAGTTGATGTAGCGAGTTAGTTGCAGGAAAGACTCGAGAATAGATCATCCTCATTACCTTGAGCATTAAGAGCAATTTGGACTAAGAAGACGCGGCTCAATTGCAAACAACACTAACCAGATTGGATGACTGGTCTTTGATTTACCATATGTTCAAAGTTTCTTTTGTTAATGTTTAGAAATGTCTGTTACTAGTCGGCATAGACACTAAAGAAACCTAGAATTTGCAGAACCACATGTATATAGATAGTAAAATATTGGCGAACACTTAAAAAGCAACCACAAAACAATGAACGCGACTTAAGAACATATTTAGGTCGAGGCAGGTACTATGGAACCAGGCTCGAGTTAGTTTTCTCAGGCATATCAACTAAGAACAAACCAAAACCAAAAATAAAACTGAATAATTCTAAGACAACAAAGTAACAATGTCAAATCCAGGTGAATATGAAATCCAGAAGAATTTTAAATTCACTGTAATGCTAAGGGTTTCAAAATAAATCACCCACAGAGCTAAACTCAACAACGATTGTATTTCCATGAGGAAAGCAGTAAAATCTATCACGGATTGATAATCAATTGAGAAGCTTGGGGAAAAAAAATACTTATCAGAGGATTACGGGGGCATAAATTTGGGTTTTGAAATTAATAATCAAGCACACCCAACGAGCTAAAATTTGATGGGGAAATCAAAATCAAGTAAGAACCCATTATTCAGAATCAGCAAAAGAGATTGAGAGTGAGTAGACTGACCAGCTGAACTGCCATGGAGAAGGAGGAACCGGAGTTTGCCCGTCGAGTATAGCCGCCGGAGAAGCAGCATAGATAGATGCAGACATCTCTCAAAACAAACCCAGAAAGAAGAAGGAGAAGAAGATGAGGAGGGGGAGTGAGGGTAAGTAACAGAGATTGTTAAGGGTTTTAGGGATTTGGTAAACGAGGGAAGGACTTTTCTGTTGTTAAAGAAGAAAGATTTTGGTTTCGGAGAGCGAATTCTTGTTGTTGTTTTGAGATGGCTTTTAGTTGAAGTACTTAAAAAGGTGGAACGGGGTTTTGACTTTTTAATTTCTAAAAGTTTTTATTTTCTTTTTTTTCTTTTTGTCTCTGATCTAAGTCTAACTGGATTCGAGTCAGAAGTTACACCGTTTGTTTTTAATTTTTTTTTTAAGCATATCTGATTCGCCATCTGATTCATACCTAAATTCTGACTCACACCCATTTGAGTCAAGGTATAAAATGTTCATGACTCATGGGACCAAACCACTAATTCACATACTTTCGAGTCAGATAAGATAGGTCTGACTCAAAAAACAAACATGTTGAGTCAGATCTAGATGAGCCAAGTGATATCACATTCAAACGACACAGTTGAATCATAAAAAAACAAACAAGGAGTTAATCCTTAATTCTTAACCATCAACTTAGGCTTAGGGAAATCTGTATAGCCTAGAGTGATTTTTGCTCCTTAGAATGCATTCTTGAAATTATTTAAGATTTTTATTTATTATAATGGGATGTTGTAAATGAAAAATCTTAATTTCATTTAGTTGGCAACATAGTACAAACTAAATTTGTTTTTATTACTGTCATTAACTTCTTTATCCAGTAAGTGCATCTTAGAAATAAAAAAAAGATCCTTATCACTTATGGGTCGCAAAGAAATAAGTATCATTAATTAATGTTTATATGAAATTCATTGCTTGAAATTATAGTTCAAGATTTGTCAAGTATTTGCTTGAACTTGAAATTTCTTCTTTGCAAATTTCATCATGATACTAGAGTTATACAATATTAATTGTCTAAATAAATAGACTGGTAGAAAATAAGTAAGTGGGATAGTCATTTTTCACATACCTTTATTGATAAATTCCTCGTCAGCCTTTAGCCCTCAAAGCCAATCAACGAATTCTGATACTTGACCATCATGCTTTGTTCCTATTATGAGTCTGACTCTAATAGACTATAAACAAGAATCTGTACTTAAATTTATAGGAAAGGAGTTATGCATATATAGAGTTTGAGCTTGGATTGCTATGGATGAGGAAGTGAATGAGACCCCTATATCTCATCTTATTAGTCTTCTTTTCAAGCTTACTTATATGTAAGTCCAACAAAATCCATGTTAACAAGAAAAAATAATTGAATAGGCATAAGAGACTAATACAAGACACATCATATAAGTTATTTTGTTCGAATGGTTTAAACTAAGTAAGAATCTGTAGACAAGATATTATTTTCATATTTAATAGAGTAAGCAATAAGATCATATCTATACAGACTATACTGTTATAGATAAAATATAATTATATTTTTTCCTATATAAAAACAAATTTAAGAACTATACTAACATTCTGTTGATACCAATCTTAATTTTTTTATATCATCATTTTTCGTAGTTTTTCAAAGATGGATAAAATTTATACATTTATTTTGGCACATGAAGACATTTCATAAAATTAAATTGATATTCTCAAAGCTTATTTGTGTCTGAGTGGCATGCTGAAGGGATGTAGGTCCTGGTGACCATATCATTCACATCGATATACCTGAAAATCTCAAGTAGATCTATATGAATCCTCTAAATCTAAATGTATTTGAATGGATTAAGCAAACTGAAAAACAAAGATCTTAAATTCAGCATAACACTCAAACTTAAATCTTAAAAATCATCTGAACCAGTAAATAAAAGAAAATATATAAATAACTTTTAACAAACAAAATTTCATAAAACTACCTAAAGAGATTTCTTCCCTTACAAACCGGAACTAACAAATCTTGGTCTATTTTTGATTTGACCTATCTATGATCAATAAGATCACGTTTCATGTGATCTAAAGCTATTGTTTTTCTATTGATGGTTCAGTAACAAACACCAATTAACTTAGGCCGTAAAAAAACACAAACCCATAATATTGAAAAAAATGATATTTCTATTGAAAGTTCATTTACACCAAAAACAACACGAACTCATAATATTAAACAATAACATTTGTATTAATGTTACGTACTATGTTAAAAGTTCATATTACATAAATAAAGATAATTACAATATTAATATTATCCAGGAATACAACCTCAATCTAGTCAGTTATTTCTCACGAGATAGTTATATATTCAACTAGAAATCCCTAGTACACCTCAACAAACAGTTTTGAGACCGAACCCAAAATGTTTCTCTGGAAATCAACCAAAAAACCCTAACGACTCTCTTGAACGCTGAATATAAACTAAATAAACAAAGATGATGATTAGCCATAAATCGTTATAGTTATTTTATTTTGGTTTTCATGTGAAGGGAATTCCTAATTGCAGCAATAAAGAAATATGTTCATAATCCTTCATAAATTCCCGTTGAATCCCTGGTGAATAAACCAGTTCTCATCAATATATATATACATGGAAAATTAGTGAGAACCAACACATCATTGTATTACTTCCAGATACAAGCCCTGAAAGAAATATAAAGATTTTCACTGAAATAATAATTTGTCTCGCTCACTCATTCGTCTACTTTACAATATTGAAGGTTATGTTCTTATTCTACTTCAATGACTCTTTTTCTAGTCAGTTATTTGTAATCATAGTAAAGATTTTCTACTTCAGGGATTTTATTACTTCCAAATACAAGCCCTGAAAGAAATATAAAGATTTTCACTGAAATAATAATTTGTCTCGCTCACCCATTCGTCTACTTTACAATATTGAAGGTTATGTTCTTATTCTACTTCAGTGACTCTTTTTCTAGTCAGTTATTTGTAATCATAGTAAATGAATACACATAAGAAAAAAGGAACTTAAACCTTAAATGCCTGTTGTAGCGCGCCTTTAAAGAATCATATATCTTTATATCATGAGGTCCTAATTTAATTTCACATGTTGTACATGCATACCCCAACAATAGAACACAGAGAGAGCATTTATCGTGCTGTTGTTGAGATACTACCAGGCAAAATTAATCAATCATTCCTTAACTGGATGGGGTTTCAATTACAAGGAAGTAAACTCTCCAGAACAAAAAGACATGAGTACCAAGGTTTCACGACATGTCGCCCTGGAGTAGTTGTATTATTAATCATGACCCTCATCTGGTAATTTTAGTTAACTTTGATTACCTAAAGGATTTTATTTAACTTTCAACATCCGATAACATTGATACCTAGGTAAATTCATAATCATCACCCTTTTCTTACTTGATTTTCTATTTACAATTACTCTATCCAGTAAATAAATAAACAAAATCCCAAATCCTTAGGTCCTAGAAATCCTAGAAAACCCATCTTGAAGAAACTCATATTACAATCACACATTATACCAAATCCAACTTTTGTCATTTATAAAAATATTAAATCAAACCCCATAAAGAATACGGGTTTGAGCGACCCACAACCTAATTAAAAGCCGAATTAAAACTACTCTCCTAGGGTTTTCCATTACTATCATGCTCTACCAAGTCCGAGACTGACCTTAGTACAATGTACATTAACATTTAGTTTTGATCAATTAAATTAGACAACAAGCTTGATATACCAAAAATTGTGAGTTTGATTGAGCGATATTCTAACATAAAGTTCATCTCGAGCTACAAGGGACCTGTGTTACCCCTGGAATCACCTTGTTCAATTCCTTGTATTAAACTAGAAATCCGGAAAAAATTGGTTATTCCTATAAAGTAATGGAAAAGTCATGTTCGAAGTTCATACTTTTTCGGTCGTGCAAGACTTTTATGCTCCAACTTCAACTAATACTTTAAATATATATTGACGAGGCATCATTTATGTATTTTATTTTATAAAAAAATAAAATAAAAATACTTACTTACTTACCGAGGTGATGCAGATCGAAAGAATTTTTATTTTTGATGAATTTGCAGCGGAACAGAAATATTGAAGTAACCGAGTTCAAACCTCAAATATTGAAAATAATGATTGCGCCTTAAGAACAGATTTAGGTTGAAGCCGATATTATTTCATTAGGCTTGGCTTAGTTTTCATGCAATATGAAAATCAGAAGAATTTTCGATTCATTGTAATGCTAAGGGTTTCAAAATAAATCACTCCGACACTTAAATTTAACAACAATTGTAAAAGAATACTAGGAAAGAAGTAAACTTTTCAAATCAAATTAGGGAAAATCCATTACTAATAGGTAACCAGTTTAGAATCTTGGAAAAGAATACTAATCAGATAATTAGTAAGTTATAAATTATTTGTTTGTTACTAAAAATCAAGCACCCCCACAAGCTCAAATTTGATGGAAATCAAAATCAAGTAAGAACCCATCATTCAAAAATCAGTAAAAGAAAGTGAGAATGAGTGAGAGACTTACCGGCTGAACTTCCTTGGAGAAGAAAGAGTTTTTCCATCTTATATAGCTGCAGCAGTAGAGATAGATGTAGCCATCTCTCAAAACAAAACCAGAAAGAAGAAGAAGAAGACCGCGAGGGTAATTGAAAAATGTTTTTAGAGGGTTCAGTAGGGTTTTAGGGATTTCGCGAATGGGGGAAGGACTTCTTAATATATTTGGAGAAGAAGGATTTTGGGGAGCTTCTTAATTTTGAAACGACTTTTTCATTAGTTAGAAGAAAAAAATTTTGCTTCACGTAAAGTTAACTTTTCTTACTTCTAAAATCTAGAAGTCAGTTTTAAAATTATGTTGCAAACCTAATTTTGACTTTTTTTTTTCTTTCTAGCTCTAGGAGTTTGAAACTTAACTTTTGATACAGAATCGAAACACCTTATTAGGCTAAGGGAAAGATGCTATGGGGATTTTTGGTCCTTAAAATGCCTGGCGGAAATTATGTTATAGAATTGCTCGGTTGAACCCACCAAGCGTTGGTATGTCAAGTTTTATTGTCATATTTTAATATCAAAACTCAATCAGAGTTGCTTGATTATATGTAATAGAGTCAAATTCGTTTAGGATAAACTAAAATGTATAGGAATGTTGAGACACACAAGTATTACCCTGAAGACCTGAACAACGTGATGACGTATCGAGTAAAATGAAGACAACATCCTTCCACTTGAGTTTAATGATACTGACTTGACTTGTTTTCATTCCTATAATTACTTTCAAGTCGTTTAAGATTGAAAACATATTATGCGAGGTTATATTTAATAATCTACTTGGTCATTTTATTATGATAAAAGTGTCAACGAAGGATATTTAGTTACGAAGTATAAAGTTTATCTGTTGAACTTCGTAAATGCGACATCGACATTATCTTTGTAAATCGTTACTTGATTATGTATTGGATATAAGTGTGATTTCATCCTAGAAAACTACGTTCTATTACATATGTTTAAAGGAAGTACATATACAAAACTTGTTTCGTAATTGAAAAGAAATCAATATGTGTTTTGGTCCGGTTTCTATGAAAATATATTGGATGAACAATTCGAACCTAAGGTGAGAATTTTGATAGAATCGATCTTAACTTATGTTGGGATTTACGATAGAACCGATCCCTATCTATTCTGCTATACATGGTAAAATCGATCTTAACTTATGTTGAGATTTATGGTAGAACCGATCCCTACCTATACTGTGGTACATGGTAGAATCGATCTTAACTTATGTTGAGATTTATGGTAGAACCGATCCCTACCTATACTGGGGTACATGGTAGAACCGATCCTAACTTTTGTTGGGAGTTGTCGTAGAACCGATCCTTACCTATATTTGGAATCTTGGTAGAATCGATCATACCATTTGTTGGGACTCATTGTAGAACCAATCCCTACCTATATTTGGAGACTTGGTAAAACTGATCTTAACCTATGTTAGGATTCATGGTCGAGCCGGTTCTAAGAGCAAAACCTATTTTCAACATTCACATATTACTTACGTTTTTATGTGAGTTTGGAATTAGGGTTTTCTAAATAAGAAATTTCTAGATGTCAACATAATTTGAACATGCACATAATTCTTATCTTTAATTGTATATCTTGAGAACCTTTCGGATTTGGGTTGATCTTACCCGACAGAGGAGTTTACTAGTTTAAAGGGAAATGCCTTTGTCAAAAACTCAACGAAAATTTTCTTAAACGATTATTGAAGTAGTTAGCAAACAACTTTGTTCTTTTACTATTTGGAATACGATCAAAAGGAGTTGAGTGCTTAAGACTTTACATCGCTAAAGCAACTCAAGATAGTGATTTCTATATTGGGATTCACTTGTGTTGACTAGACGGCCGGAGGCGCAAGCATACTAAGGGAACTAAGTAACTAGGGATAGATTACTTGGTCTCAACTACACGAAGTTGACTTTGTTCTTTGTATAGCGTCTTAATTCTAAGAGTATTCAAAATTGTAGGTCTTGGGTTATTTTTTTGCATTTGCGGTTTCCTCGTTAACTAAATTTTGTTGTGTGACTTACTTTTAAATTTCACAATTATTGGTTCGTGAACCGAGTTTGCCAACCCTACTAGACTCTGGAACTCAGTTGACCACAGTTTGTGAACTGGGTTTACCAACCGCCAACCAATTTTAATCCAACCTATAAAATTTAGTTCACTAACCAGGTTAGCGAACTTTTCTCAACTAAGATTATGGTTTGCGAACTGGTTCGCCAACCTTTCCTGTATTTCTGAATCTCAGATATCTATGGTTTGGAAACTGAGTTCGCAAACCTGTCCTGAGTAGAAATTTACTAAGTTCATATATCTCTCCTTTGAAGATTGAAACATTTCCAAATTATATAATCATCTGCATGAGAAATTTTCAATTGATCCACAAATTAATTCATAGAACTAATATTGTTAAGGACCTTTGAACATCCAGTCGCTAAATAATATTTCAAGATTTTTCACAAGAAAAGCTTCACTTGAAACATTTTCTTTGTTAATATATTATAAGTCATACGACAAAGTTTCAATAGATCGAATGATGGTATATTGAGTAAAATAGAGTGGTTCATTCTTTACATACCTGATACATAAGTCCGAAAAATGTCTTCGTCGATCTTCAGTCTTCAAGGGTGATCTATGATACTCAACTACAATTCTTACTCATCCTAAACTTGACTTAGTAGACTAGAAATTAAGATATAGGTTTGATCATGATGAATGCCAAATAATGTATATATTTATCCCTTTTTGTTGGCATTTAACTCATCTTTTGTGCAGTAATTCTACATTTTATCCCATATTCTGTATTTTCATTGTTTTCAAGAATAAATATTTTTCTTACTTAATTTTGCATTTTTAGGTAATAAATAAAGTTTGGATGAATAGCAGAGCGGAAAAGAGCAGAAAAGTAGTGAAAAGCCGGGAGAAATTACACAAGGAAGCCGCGAAGAATGTTGTGCACAAGACCAAAAGGCTAGAAGTGGGCTTGAAGAAGAAGAATTGTCCTTAAAGAAGATATGGGCTTGGCATACCCAAGGCCCAAAACCCTTACTCAAACACATTTCCACTATCCAAGCCCGTCTCGGATTTCAGCCGTCAGATCGAAGCATCTCAGCATCCTACGGTCGCTCCATCATCGCACATCAAACTCCGAAGCCCCCGCTTTACATCGCAACGACCATCTCCATCTTGGGTCGTCCGTTTTGCTACATCCCTTCATCCGACGGTCTCTCCACGCTTACCTCCGTATCGCCGTTGGATCCACCTACCATCTTCACATCCGACGGATCTCCTCGCTGCGCATCCACTTCAGATGATCCCGCTCAACACCTTAGCCATCAAACCCATCGACCCAAACAAACACCCACCTTCTTCTTCCCCAAAACTCACTTCCCCCAAATTTCTCCTCTTCCCCCGACCATGGCAGACACTGCCATGTCTACTCCGCCGTCTCCATCTCAACCACCACCACCATCACCTACATCTTCCCTAGTCGTGTCTGTCTTGTTCTTAGCCTTAATTTTTGATGCTACCAAGAAGACAAACATAGCTAGGGTTTCACAGTGGAGAGAAGAAGGAAATTGGAGCAGCGTTCGAGTAGAGGATTAGCAGAGGAGGAGAAGTACAAGCATGGGTCGAGTCTAATTGCATCAGAGGGTGAGTTAATTTTATTATTTCTCGAAACCCTAATCCTGCTGATTTGGGGATTTTTTTGTGTAGAACCCTAATTGTGCTTGTAACTATAAATAGAGACTGTGGGTGTGAAATTGGCTTATGCTGGAATAGCCAGTGTCCAGAACTATGTTCTGTTAATGTTTTTTTCTCTTCAATTTGTGCTGTTTCATGCACTGCTCCTGTTTAATCATGTATGTGTTCTGTTCAATTTCACTGCATATGTTAAGGTGCTGTCACTGTGATGTTTGTATGTGTTGTTCCTGCTATGAACTCCATTGTGTTATGTTTGTTCTTTACTGTCACTCCCATACCCCTGTTATGTTATGTTTCTGTAAGCTTGTATCATGTTCTGTATATGTTCTACTTTTAATTTCCTATTGATGTTTGTGTTCCTGTTTAATTTTAATGTCATGTTAGTGCCATGTTTAGTTCACTGTTAGGTTTAATTCACTGTCAAGAAGTGGAATGCTAGGTTAGAGCTTTGAAGCATTGATTTGATTGTGCAATGGGAGAAATTAGTGCTCATAGCAAGCTAATTCTCTTTCCATTCCATTTGTATGCTTAACTCTCTTGCATTGTCATCACTGTTAGCTTCACCATCTCCCCTGCCCTTGGCTTAGGCCTTGGTTTACTTCCATTGTTCTTGTAGTTTCATTGTACTTTCATATTTACTTCACTGTTACATTATGTTTACTTTTCCTCATTCCTTCACTGCCACTGTTTTACTTTCACTTGTCCTTCATTTTGTTTGCTATTTGCTCCTGCTACTTCAACTATTTCTTGTTCTGCTGCTGCTACTACTTGCTGTTGTTGTGCTACTACTTGCTGTGCATTGCTTGTGTTGCTGATGTGCACTGCTTTCTTTCCCCTGCTGTGCAGTACTGCTGCTGCACTGCTTTCTTTTCCTTGCTGCTTCTGCTGCAACTGGGCTGCTTTTTTTCTTTTCTGTTTTCATTTCACTGTAAATAGCATTGCATTGTAAATAGCATTGTCTTCTCTAGCTTCCTTTGCCTCATTAGAGCCATTGTCTTGGCTTGTAGTTGCAGTGTTCTGTCACCTTCTCATAATGCTTTTGTGCTGTTTGCTTTTGCCATTGTAAATTTTCATCCTTTTGCCCTGTGTTGCTTTTGCCCTGTGTTGCCCTGTGTCGCTTCCATTGTAAATTTTCTCCATTGTCTTTGACTTAGGCTAAATGCCTCTGTATTATTTCCCCACTGTTTTCTTCCCCTTGGCTTGCTGCCTCCCTTCCACTGCTTATGCTGCTGCTTTCCTTCCACCACTGCTGCTGCTGCAACTGAGCTTGGCTCAGATAAAGACCACAGTTCAGGTTAAGACCTAAAGCCTAGCTAATCTAAAGGCCCAGCCAACTGAGCCCAAGGCTCAGTTCACTCCAAAAAGCTAAGGCCCAGTTCACTGTTACCAAGCCCAGTTCACATCAAAAGACATTGAGCCCAATTCAGTCAACTGTGGGCTTAATCAAAAGCCTAATTTAGAGACCAAAGCCCAAGTTCACAGTTCATCATTCAAAGGCCCAAAGCCTAGTGCATTTTAAGACCAACTGAGCCCAAGCTCAGTTCATTTCATTGTTAAAAACAAACCCATTAAGCCCAATTTACTCAAAGGGTATTCAAAGCCCAACAATAGCAATTTAGAGCCCAAATAGCTAGAAACTCCAAACACACCCAATCTCTGTGGATCGACCCGTACTTGCACGAGCTACAACTGACGACCGTGCACTTGCGGTATTACTGTAGGCCCGCGTTTTCATTTCGCTTTAATTTTCACGCTTCTCCGGGGCCCACCAAGTTTTTGGCGCCGCTGCCGGGGACCATTTTGCATTTAAATATAATATCTTCGGGTCCACCAGATCACCTAACATTAACACTAAGCTTGAGATAGCAAAACTTGTAGGTTCAACCGAGCAACGCTCTAGTAGTATATACTTTCCCCCTACAAATGTAATACCCTGTTATTCGGCGGTGGTTGGCCGAATGGAATATAAGTAATGATTTTTTCTTTCCTAACACCGAGGACTTTTCAGCACAATTGGCTCCAGAATTGGCAGAAAACTCTGCAGTTAAGTGTGGGGTGGGAGTAATCCAGGGATGGGTGACCATCCGGAAAGTTACTGCTGGATTATCGCAGCGATGCCCGTTAAAAAATCCGACACTGCCGGATAACCGCAGTGGTTAAATGGGGACAGTATCTGTGACGGACCAAAGAATCTGGACTTTCAAGGAACCGGGTTTCGGCCCGCTTGGAAAGCTCTTATACGCCACTCAAGAAATCAAACTTTCAAATTTTTGGGAACCAATTCGAATTTTAACCTGCAAAATGTTCATTGATTCATCCTAAGAACAACAAACTTGAGATCCTGCTAAACAGAAATCTCATTGGTTTCAAGGTTGGAATTCTACGAGCATATGTCCCATACTATAATACTCATAAAATTCCATGAGGGTTCCAATTTCTAAGAAAATAAGAGTATGCCAATTGCCAAAAGTAAAATATAGCCAGTTGCCAACCCAATACTTTATACGGCCAGTTGCCAAAAATGAGAGAAGGCCAGTTGCCAACCCCAATACTTTATACGTCCAGTTGCCAAAAATGGGAGAAGGCCAGCTGCCAATTCTATATATGGCAGTTGCCAAAAATGAGAGAAGGCCAGTTGCCAACTCCAGTACTTTATACGGCTAGTTGTCGATTATATATATGGCCAGTTGCCAAAAATGGGAGAAGGCCAGTTGCCAACCCCAGTACTTTATACGGCCAGTTGCCGATTCTATATATGGCCAGTTTCCAAAAATGGGAGAAGGCCAGTTGCCAACCCCAGTACTTTATACAACCAGTTGCCAATTCTATATATGGCCAACCCCAGTAATTCATGCGGCCAGTTGCCGTTGTCAAGGTTGCAATCATCTCCGAATAGATGGTGTGAACTGCGAAGTAGCAACCAACTCTTTTCACATGATATGAACAACCTTGTCGAGTTGTGCTGAACCGCATAGTGGCTGTCTACGTACCCTCTCCGTTGCTCGAACGGATCAAGCACGACCGTAGTTCGTCATCTATCTATTTTAGATAATATGAACTACCCTTGTTAGTAGCAATTATCTCTTAAAATGGATAGTATGAATTGAAGAGCAATAACTATCCCAAATTTACTTCAGGAAAATGGCAGTATCACAGCAACCAATATCACAAAAATAAATATCATCGACATCCCAAGATAATATGCCAAAATAATACAATTAATGTACTGCAACATTTAAATGGCTTCACTGGTACCAAAAACAGTAAAAAAAATATTAAAACATAAAATCATTTAGTGAAGAAACATCTATATCTTTGAAATGTTAAAAACAACGGGAAAATATGCATGCCAAATCTCAAGAAGTCACTGGTACCTCACTTGAGTGGGTGGAGTTTTTAATTTACGGAACAAAATAGCAATTAAGTAGAGCGGAACAAATGAACAAGTTAAGTACAGCTATAGAGGGTATGCTGAAGGAAGCATTTATACAATACATGGGAAAATGAATACGAATACCGACCGACATTTTAGATAATCGACTAAAAATAGTAGAACCCAAACCGTGGATTTTAGCTCATTCATAAGCCTTCCTAATGGACTGGTCTAATACTTAAAGTACTGCAAAATTTATCAACAGAAGTTCATAGCAATTCTAGATGGTTTATAAAATATCACTTCAGTTATTATGAACCATAAAACAAATGAGCACCACCAAGAATGAGGTGCCCCACTAGCTATCTAAGATACATCTTAGTGGAACAATGGGAACAAGAACCGCTAAATATGCATCTCTAAATACAGTCATATCAAAAACAAGTGATAATCAATTATTTAAGGGTGAGGCAATATTAGTACACAGCTATCTGAAGACATTTATACTAACGAGCTAATTCGAAGTCAGTATATAATCCAACGAGTTGATAATAGACAATTAGTCTAATCATCACCGTACAGTAAATCATCTTGTTTTAGCTATGTCCGTACACGCATATAAACATTGAAATATTGCCACTACACTATCCTTACTAACTACTAAGTGAAAGGATGAGTCAATGAAATCAAGCTGCATGAATTGAAATACAAAATGTACCGAAATGTACACTAAAATTTATAATCTCTTGCCAACCTATTGAAAGATATCCTAATACGTACAGAACGTCAACGATCAGAACGCATTGCCACTGAAATTCCACTAGGGAACAGATCTCAAGCAATGAAGTTAACATTTTACTAAATAAGTAACCCCAAAGTATGAAACAAACAAGACTCCAACTCCTCATGCACTACAGCATTTCCTACATTTCAATACACACTGGCTACCCCTGACATTTCCATAGGGTCTTGTACATATCTTAAATGACAAAATCTGTCTATATGATACCACATCAAAATGAATACTAGCTTGAATGGATGAGATAAAACTAGGACTTACAGGGGATGTCCAAAACTAAATTAATCCCCAATCCTAAACTACCAAAATGAAATTTAAGGTTAAATTGCCCATTTTTTTAAATGGCACCATTTAGTAGTGCTAGTAACGACGACAATAATCACAAGAACCACAATTCAAAATCCGAAACCAAAATTATACTAGCAGCAAGTCAAACATCATTTTGCTTGGAACTGCAAGGCCTCAGTCAATACATGTAGCCCAACTAGCTTTTACTCCAAGTATCGGAATACCATAGAATGCTCACTCCAAACACAATAAGTATGTATGGATGCTGATTCTTAACATTTATATCTCAACTAGTCAATAATTACACCTTATCGAACCACCATAGAATTACAAGAGTGAACATCTAGCACCCAAAATAAATGATAAAGATAGTTCATACTGATACGGTACGACAGAACACCAAGTCACCCTAACCATTTATAGCTTATATCAAATCAAGGGTAAAAACCAATTCCTCTCCATGGTCACGGTAAATACTAGCTCATTTTCAAGCAACTATTAGTGACCAAATTATGAAGTTTTACTCATACAACTCATGCACAGTAGAGGTGGAAAAATAACCATTTGGCCACATTCAGCTCTTAAGCTTCCACTTCCATTTCTATGTAAATGCAAAGCATACATCAAAACAAAATCAGGTGAATGGAAGAAATATAATTTGCTAAGAATGGAGTTAAACGATCTTACGAGTAGTTAGCAGCACTACGAGATGGTTAAGAAAATGGCCCTTTGAGCAAAACTCCTAGCCAAACACCCAGAGTAAGCCGGAATTAGAGATTCCTCATCTTCTTCTCTCACCCTCCAGCATCCCAAGCATCAAAACCAGAACCCAAAGGAGTTGGTCATTTGAACCATCAGATCATAAAATGTAAATCAAATGGCAAACGAACATTAGTATAGGCATTAACCCGATGCTAAATTCAAACTTAAATGTCCTTAATATCATCTTTTCATGCACAATTTAAGTATTATGGTTTATAAAGGTCACTGGACCAACCTCATATTATTATTCGAGTCATTTTTATTTAGGTAGACATACCTGACGTACCTTGTTCTATTTTGCTTAGTATAATCTTATTCCAATCACGAGTCATAGGTGAATTTGGAAATCATTATTTACACAAATGATGTTCTCTATTAATTTCAAGAGATTATCATTATCACATAGATACGGTTTTTACGTAGTAAAGCGAGGTACACAAACATTAGCATATGCAAGATAACAATAGAACTAACAATTTAGAGTTTGACTACAAGCCTAACAATTTTAAGCATTCATAAATACTGAAACATTTACAATCTCAACCATTCACTGTCAAAATCAGCGACTAAGTCTAGTGTTCTTCAATTGTTGTCACGCCTAAGACCACCATCAAATTTCATGCAAAACACTTGAGATTGGACTACAGCCACAACCCATCCTTCCCTTGATGTCATCTGAAATCTTACTTGATTTTTCCAATCAAAACCAGATTTCCGTAGCCTGACTGATACAAAGAAAAACACTGGTTTTTCTTTACCTTGTTTTCTCTAACTAAATCAATTTTAGTTTCCCTATACCCAGAGAAGAGATATACCAGAGCTTAAAATTCCATTACTAGAGAAGGGGGAGATGAGAGATGAAAAGAGGAAGGAGGAGATTGGAACCTATGAAAAAGACCCATTCTCCACAGAAATAAAGCTATCTAACCTTGTTTTCTCCTCCGTCAAAACGAAAAATGTTCCACGCGTCCAGCTGCATGAGAGACTATCGAAACACCCAAGACTTAGATTAAGGCAGATCTTTCTATTTAGGGACTAGGAATTATGATTCAAGCACCTTAAAAGAGTAAAAGATACTCAAGTGTTTAAGTTCTATGCATTCTGAGTGCAGAAATTAACTAACGGGTACACTTAAACCTGAGAAAAAGATACGGAGTATGAAAGTATCCGTGGAAGGGACGGGTCATTACAAATGGTATCAGAGCCGACGGATGAGAAGGTACGCTGGACGGGGTTGGTTCACGTGATTTTCAAGAGAGGCAGGGAACGTCGGAGACCTGGGCTAGCGAATATACTCTGGAGTCGAGGACGGCTCCAATGGGTGACCATCCGAGAAGTTATTGCTGGATTACCGCAACGATGCCAGTTGAAAACCTCACACTGTCGGATAACTGCAGTGGTTAAGTGAGGACAATATCGGTGGAAGGACGGGTCATTACAACAAAAATCTACCGACCAGCATTTGGCCGCATAACACGATCTTATTAAGTCTTTCTGTAACGGCCTATCTGGTATTCGAACTTGATCCAATAAAACATGATCGATAGCATAATAAGAAAATATGTTCAAAGATTTTAGTTATACTTAATACTTATTGATAAGATACTACTATTTATATTAGTTGCAAAAAAAAATCCATTTTAAAGAGTGTTCGGTAGAGACACAACAAAAACAAGAGATACTATATAGAAGTTGTTTCTTTAATTGGTTTAAACTAATTAGGGATTTGTAGCAAATATATTATCTTTATTTTTAGGAAAATAAAGAATAAGACCTAATCAATATTATTATATATAAAATTTAATTGTTATTAGTAATATGTGCAAAACTAATTTAAGAACGTAAGCACTAATCATATTTGTCAACACCTTTTCAAAGATAGATCAAACATATATACTGTGTATTAATTGGACACATGAAATGCATTTTTGATAGTATTAGATAGCCTAGATTGGGTATTGCCAAAGCTTGATTGTGTCTGACTGACATGTTAATGGGATTAATGGCTCCCTGGTGAGCGAAATTATAGTTATTGCTACTAATGAAGTTATAAAGCGTAAGAATAACTCAATTGGGATAAAGATATGTATTTTTTTTACAGAGTTCCAACTGTGATAGAGTACACAACACGTTCTCCTTTCATGATTATAACACCTTTTAACCTTTAACACACCATTATCGGCCAATTAAGGATACAAACTTTCTAGAGTGTTTTTTTCATGAAGGAGAATGTGTTTTCACTAAACTAAAGCTATTGGTGTTCTTCTGGTTTTTCAAGACTCATAATGGAGTATGAAGAGCCTATGAATATGGGGAATCATCATTGTTGTTTGTGAAGTTGTTAAAGGAATATTGGTCTCATACTCACTCTTCGGATTATTAATGAAGTATCCACCAGTCTAGGTCATGGAAACTGAATGACTCATATGTAATGTTTGAATGTTTTTTGAATTTAATTTAATTAAATTTTAATTTCCTAGCACAAAAAGAATTATAGGTATTTTAGCACTATCCGAATGTGCCTAAGTTGGAAGCAAAAACTCATAGAAAAGTGTATCTGAAATTGTGTTGGCTAGCTTATTTGTTTAATTTGTTTAGATATTTTGTAAAAGGGTCTTATATATAGAGTCTAATTAGGATTTGGGTCGTAGAAGATGCAGTTGATGCGTAAGGGTCGTTAACTGATTTTAACCGTCTAATATTTTACCAAAATACTCTTATGAAATTATTAAAGGACACTAGAGTAACCCAAGTTTCCTTATTCAAAATACCGTGTGAACATTTGCTGAGCACTTTTCACAAACTCTCAATGAGCGAAAAAAACCCTAAGTTTCCTTATCTATTATATACTCTTAAGCTCATTAATTCATTACCATTAACCACATAAAATCAATGGAAACAACTAAACATCCTTGATTGTATTCTCGGGTCTATAACTTTTCCAAAATATTGCATAAACTCTTTCCATTTTTCTTAAAGTTATTGAACAACTCTCTTCATATTGTACCCATTTCTCACCCTCGGGACAATGGTGAGAGGGTTGAAATTTTTGTTGTTGTTTTGCCTAACCCAAATCGTACGTATAAGTGGACTGCTTTGTTTTGCTTACTCTCACCCTAATATCCTCTTACTTCCATCATTTTACCTCACGAAAGGATCATCCATCTTTTGTATCTCAATTCCACCAAAAACCCCATGTCCATTGCTTTCTTCTTCAAGAACATTGCCTCTTCATTTTACGTTGCCATTCTCATTATCACTATAAATCATTTGTATACTTGAGTTGATTTGAATTCAAAATAAGATGGAAGAAATTGGAATAGGTTTGAGTATTGATAATAGTCAGTCGACTGATGGTCAGGGTAGTGTTGCAAAATTAAAAATTCAGTTAAAAATTTTTTCACGGGCTTTGGTTAGTCAACAACCCTAGTGTATCAAATGCATTTTCTATTACCCGTACCCTAATTAGACTCTAAACATACAACCTTTTCACAAAATACCTCTATTCTGTAACTTTAGAGTGTAGATGAGTACAAAAATTATGATTGAAGAAGAAAAATAAATAAAATAAAACTAACGATTCACACAACTAAATTAATAAAAATAAATACATTTAATAAATATCATAAGATCATAATGTATATTGTGCGCTTAGAAATAAATACAGCCTCTTTACACCTAGCCGGTGTTGTCATCCTCTAATATCTAATCTTTGGTGATCACTGTTTGCAATGTGATATAACAGAGTGATTGCTTGTGCAACACTTCTTCCAAAGTAGAGCCATTGGGATTAAATGACTCATGAGTATTTAAGACCCTTCTTTATTAGAAAAGTTTTTATTATTAAAAAAGAAGGTTTTTGGAGAGGGGAAAATTTGTTGAATAATGTTATTACTTATGCTGGTTGGTGAGATACTACTATATTAAACCTACAAAAGACTCTATGTTAAAATGAGCATGTTTGGAAGAGGCATGAGAAAAACAAGAAACATTATACATTATATTAATTATGAAGGTAATATCCAACATGATTTAATCATATATATTATAAATAAAATATAATAATAATTATTATATACACAAAATAAATGTTGACACTAATCAATTCATATCAGTCTCTTTAACAATTTTTCAAAGATAAATTAGGTTTGTATACTTATTTGATTTTGAGATATGAAACATATATTTTGTTCATGTTTGATTGGGTTTGCATAATTATTTGATTTTGGGCATTCTCAAATCTAGTTTGTGTCGGACAGACAAGTCAATAAGACTAAAGGATCCTTAGTTATTCCTTCCTTGATCAAAGTTATGAAGTAGAAGAATAACTCAACTCGGGAGAAAAATACGTTGCACAATACTTTACATCCCTTGCAAAAACATTGGGATAAGTGAGAAGACAATAAATATTTTATTGTCTTTCTTGTTATTTGTTTTCAAAAGATATCTCCAAAATATCAAAGGAATTATAAAACATTCAACTTAAAAAAACATATAATAGAACCCATATAGTTTTCCATCAAAATCAAGAATCTATCTAATGTTATATTCAAGTAACTGTACATCATAAACATCATCATAAAAATCATAAAAATCATCATTACAAGAGAAGAAAAAAACAATACATGTATCAAAATAAGAAGTAAAATCGCAAGAAAATAAATAAATGTTCAAATTCTGGGAGTAAAAAAGACAGAAGTTAAGGTGGGAGAAACATTTGAAAATGACATCTAGAAGCTAAAATGTTAAATTTTTATAAAACAATATGTGGATTTTTCTATCATCGTTTGAGCAACATTCACTCATTAATTTTGATTCCTTGGTTCCAGAGAGATAACCACATCCCACTGTTCCCGTATAATAATCCGACTTTTCTATTGGTGGAAGCTCTAGCAACTCATTTCTTATTGGGTTACATATAAAATTACACGGCCTCGAGCAAGGCAGATAAGCCATTGCAAGATCCAACAAGAACAAAGTCATATAATGATTCATGAGTTTTCTTAACCTCTTTAACTCTCTCAACGAGTGTTTCCTTACCATCCTGATCATGTTCAAAATAATATTGATTATTATCCTCACAATAAGAAAGAAAACCCAACTTACTTGTGGTGAGATCCTCGTCATGTTGATGATGTAAGTGCATCTCAGAGAAGTTTGACGGATTATGAGAAAGAATATGACACCAATTTCTGCACACCAATCTTCAGTTAGCAAGCTATTGAAGATGTCTAATTTGAAAATTGACCAACAAACTGAAGAATGATGGATACTTTAAATCGTACCTGAAATGAAATTTTTTTTATCTTTTTTCTTACCACTTTGATTAGTGTTCAACAGTATTGTCTTATTTTCTTTCAAATTCTCCTCTATTTTATCGATTTTACAAAACCTGATCTTTGTAAAAATGGGTGACAGCAGTAGTAATGTTACGTAAGGTAGTAGTGGAAAAAAACTTTGATCTAAAAACAGATGGAATACCAAGAGCTTGAGTTAAAGAAACAGCTTGAAGCAACGATCAATATGTTTAATGATTTATCTTTTCAGTTTGATTAGAAAAAATTCAAATATTTCTAAATTAAGAAATTTTTTGATGCTTTAGTTGCTCAAGTAGTAGTGGCAGCTAGCCTAAAGCTATATGTTTGACATTTACAAAACTATTACTAGTAATCTTTCGATTTGTTTTTGGTCAAGTCCAAAAAACTACTACTATAAATCAAATTCAAACTTCTGAGGAAACGTCTACCTCATCGTATATTTTGGTATCCTTGGTGTATGTCAGATCTTATTATTCAAAGCTAATGTTATGATCATTGAAAATCAACTGAATTGAGGAATATTCACGATCATGAATCCATATTCCTTCAACTTACTGATTAACTTTTCATTAGATATCAAACCCTCTGCAACACCCTTTGTTATCTTACCCACCTTATTTTGTTACCATCTTCTTCGATCCTAAGTGACCTCCTTAAGAGACTTACTGGTTGATCGACTCAATAAGAATCTCAATTCTAAGTAAGAGTTTAGTTTTTGTGTTAGAGAAAAGGTAAAAGAACTAGAAAAACTACATTTTACACTATCCTAGCATTTTATAAGTTCTTTGTTTTCGAGTAAAATTGTGGTGATGCATGCTTTATTTACAACAAAGAAGGTTTTCTTTGAAGGGAAGAACGACATTATGGTATTCCGTAAATAAATAGAAAATCCATGTTAATCCGGAAAAAAGAAATCAAACAAACATAAGTTCTAAATGGAGATAAAGCCAATAGAAAGATAAAGTGCATCGTTCATGCTTTACTTTTACTTGTTAACAAACATGAAGGATTTAGAAGGCAATGAAAAACTTGTTACAAGAGAATCTTTTCTGAAATGTATTAAATGTGTTTCTGGAGACTAAGTATGATAAGACAAAATAGAGTATTGATAAAAAAATGTTATAGAATTTCTATTGGGAAAACTTATGAGTATAACAACATATGAAGTTTTGTATAACTTAAGGTAGATAACAGAGTATATAATCTTAAATCAGCACCAGAAGACCTAGCAATAGTCTTTGATATTCGCAGAATACAAGAAGGTTGAATATAAGATACCTTGTTTATAAAAAGTACAATTTATAGGAAAGGAAAATTCTACAAATCTTATTTTACTCTAAAAAAATGAGGATGATATGAATATATAAAATACGGATTTGAAAACAAAGAGAAATCAGGACTTTGTGATGACATGAATATATAAAATAATCTTTAGTACTTATTTTGATGTTATCAATACTTTTAACAAACATGTATATTAGTTGTCTACAATTATTTATTTTAATCATAATTGAAAAAATCCATTATTTCCGTAAACAGGAAATAGTTGTTTTGAAAATTTATTATAATCAATTATTTTTTCCAAGTAACTCAAATTGAATTTTTTCTTCTTATTTTCTCTAAACTATCAAGAGAAAGACAAAATAACAACATAGGATTAAAAAAATATACTAGATCACTGTTCTTTCCTCTCCTTTTTGAGATCATCATTCTAAAATAATCAATTATCTAAAAAAAAATGTTTGAAAAAAATTCATTTTTAAAATGATTATATCAAACTCATTTATCAATTTATGATTTTCTATAATCATAAATTTTACCAAACAAGGCCAATAATTAAGTTGGAACCAAGTTTTAGAATAACTTGTAGAAGCAAAAAAAAAATAACTTTTCGGTGAAGCAAATTTTTTGCTTCTAATTTCTACGAGCTATTCAGATCGCAAAGGAAGAAGTCAATCCCAGAATATGGAAGCAAACACAATTTGTCACAGAAAGTGAATTTTTTTGTTTTCTTAAATAAACTATTCTGATATTGTGTTCCGAACTAGTTTTAAAATTTTTTGTTTCTAAAAGTCGTAAAATAGTTTTTTAAATGACATCCAAATATGCTATAAATAGAATCCTGGTAGCTAAATTTTACAAATGCTTTTCATTACCCTTGAGGGCAAGACATATGCCAAACTCGGCCCATGCGAGGTTCTAAATGGTCTTGGTCTTTAAGTTGCGAATGACTATAATACCCTTTAGAAAAAGAGAATCTGAAGAGAACTCAAAAGATGCGCTTAACCGCAGCAAAAATAGATGTCACCCTCACCATAATATGCGTAATGGTTAGTTAAAGTGAGGAGGAATAAGGAGCATATTCTAGTGGCATATTATGGGAAACCCTCTCTCCCTTTAATTTTCTACAAACAAATCCAAATCCAATAATTCTATTTTATTTCAAAATCACTCATAGCTAGCTTCTCTGGATGAACCTCTCTTCTTCATTTTCTTCTTCTTCTTCTTCTCTGCATCTCCATTTCACAAAACTCCGAATCACTCAGGAACAAAGAACACACCCATGAGGTACATCTCTGTCTCTTTTACTAGTACTAGATTTTTATCATTTGCTTTGAACTTTTTCGAAAACTTATATTAGAACATGAGGAATGGAATTCATAGCATGTTTTCTTTATTATTGTGCAAGCTGATAAGGAAATACATGGTGCTTGTTCTGCAACTGCTTTTGAGAATATATGTCTCTGGGTAGTGAATGAACTCCTGTCATGACATGATTCCGAAATCGAGCAATCCCTCTAGGGGCAATTGCACATGCCAATATACCTGTATGTTCTAAACAACCAAGGGAAGAGAATTTCTCTGAAAGGCCAACTAGACTTAGTACCATGACATTTTATATAACTTCACTGTTCCTTTAATGGCTGTTGTTCATTAAATCTGCATTATATAGATTGGACTGTAAGGTTATCCTTCACATTAGTAAGGTAGTTGTGTTGTGTTTCATATAGTCCATATGAGTGACCATAAATCTCTCCAACTTTTTCATGGTTTTGTGTTTCAGGACTCTATTGAGCTTTTGGTGTCTCTAGCTTACGTATATGATGCATAATTGCGTAGTTTCGTCTCTTGGTCTGGCGCACAACAAATTTCACAGAATAAATTTAGACCAAAAGAGAAGGTAAATTTGTGATGCTTCTTATTTCCAAGGCAGGGAGATGACAGTAGAGACAGTTATACAACATATACAGAAGTTCACAAATGGGGTATACGAAAAACTTGCACCCGATTACAAGCAAAAAACAGACCGAAAAGCTAAATAAACTCTTGGCTGGCAGACCTTTCCATCCTCGACTGTAGTTAGTAATGGATTAGGTTGCCGTCTTGAACCTCTGCTCGTCTTCTGTTGTGTTTGAATATCTCTATATACGGGGTCAATAACTGACTCCTTTATGCATTGTTTTAGCCAAGTCGTTAGGGCTTCTCATGTGGTTACATTCGAATATGAAACGTAATACATGATGACAGCAAGTGCTACCCCTTTTGAGGCCGTAAGTTCAAAATAAGCCTGCATTGCAAACAAAAGGGAAAAATTCAGTCAAAAATTTTCGTTGAACACTTGGGAAGTGATCGATGAGAAATGTTAGCGTAACTTTGTTTTTACCTTATGAAGAGATAGCTCCAACTCTAGCAGGTCTTAGATTTTTAAATATTCTTCGTCCTTGTTCAAACGCCATGATAAATAGACCTATTAAGTATAAAAAGATGAAATTTAGCTTTGCTAGCATTTCATACAAGAATGATATTAAGTTTCCACACTCGGCTCTTCTTCTGCTTAGCATAATCTTCATGCCCATCAATTCCGACCCTGAGAGATAATTGTGTGCATGTTAACACAGGTTTATCAACATCCATGCGCCAGATATAGAAGGCTTGGAGATGCTGACACGGGGAAAGAGAGAAAGAGACAGATAAAAGGGAATTAGAGAGTCTACGTACCGCCTTTCTTTGGCAAATTTGACCAATCATGGGGACTCAACTTCATATCTGACGCTTGTATCAATTCAGTGAGAGCTTGGTTGACCTGCAGTTTAACAGGTGCGATTTATATTAGTTAAACACGTACATCAATTCCTTGCGAGTTGTTGTTGACAATGTCTAACGAAACTAACAAACGTGTGAGGCAAAATTTGAAAAGTCAAACAAATATTCCAGATTGTTTTTCTAAATACGAACAATTTCTTTGTTAAGACCATATCACACTCTTAACCTCTTCAAAGTGGAATCCATCAAAAGAAAAAAAGAGAAGAAAACGAAGTGATCTTTTAAAAACAATATAATTACCTCTTTAGGTCTTTCATGGCTCACTAGATGCCCTCCATGTAGATCAATCATTCGTGCATAAGGCTGCATTTTCTCTGCAAGTTTCCTTCCATGATAAATTTGAGCAATTATGTCATACCTGAAACATGGGAAAACCACACATTAAGTTGATGTTATCTCATGGTTGTCAGAATCGTATGGAAAGGCTGTTTTTAAGCACTAACCTGCCATGAATTACTGAAATAAGAAATCCAGCAGATTTTATTGCTTCAATATCTCTTGATGTCACCCGGTGTGTCCAACAGGCATTTAGTTGACCTTCAAAACCGTAGTTAGACTGCATCCCAGATGATGATATACCTTTCACATATTCCTGAAAAAGTCCTAAAACTATTAAATTTATGCAGTTGAATATTTATCCATTTTTCTAATGGAAGAATTCATCAATAAACTAACAATACTTAAATGCGGTTTTCCTTACCTGATATAGAATTTCTCTTCTTGTTTTGAGTCCAACTAATTCAGCAAGGTATTCCTGCAAATGAAACTCAATGTTAAAACTCGTTTCGAAATTTTGCAACAAACTTCCTGTTCTTGTTAAAACTGTAAACTTAAAGAACCAGTTGTCGGACCTTTGTGTAGTGAGTGTCCAAGTCAACGGCTGCCCTTTGCTCAGGAGTCTTTGCTTTCAGAAAACGTAATGCAATGGATAGCATTTGACTGTCAATCTGCAGAAGCAGAACAAATTCAATATTACTGTTTGATTTGGGAAAATATCACCATCTTCTGCCATGACATCATAGCTAAAAATTCATTCAGCATGATACTGCCAATTAAACCAAACTAAACTAGATGGCTGTCCATCATATCACTATACTTTCTCTGCAGAGAGTAATATTTGTTGAACTATCCCACATATTAACATGTAGCCTCCTTTGCGCAGAGTTGACTGACAAGTTAAAGGACTAGCTGCTTACAAGCTTATTCAGGTCAGGTATGATAACCTAATCAAAACCACAGGTGAAGAAACTACAGTAATACAACAACAACAGCAGCACTACGGATTCCCATGGAACATCCTCGAGTTTTTCCTATTACATTCAGCTTAACGAAGGTCATAACAAAGGTCACATTGCGGTAATTAGATACTAGTTTTATAAATTTTGACAATGTTGGTTCACCAATGTAACAAACCGAGCATCATAATAAAATCTATAACGGTGCAATGTTTCCATCTACGTTCACTCCATTATAATTCGATTGAAAGTGCACATTACCTTTGGGAAACATTCAAAACCACCACCAGTGGCGTTTAGCAATGCCAACGACAGTATCCGTTCAGGCACCATCGCAGCCAGTTTGCACGCTATCATAGACCCTGATTACCACATACAAACACGAAACAAGTTTAACAAACAAATCAATTCAAGCTAGGGTATGGCTGTTGGACTTAGTACTTACCCATGGAATGACCAAAGACATGAGCTTTTCGCCAACCCAAATGATCCATTAACGCCAATGCATCTTTCGCCATATTCGTTGTCCTGCACCAACAATCCCATTACAAAAAATTTCAACAAAATTGCACCCTTTTTTTTTGTGTAAAAATCTAAACTTTTTGGCAAAATCAAATCAAATTGGGGAAGAGATAATAGAGACTACTAACGTGTACTCAGATTTCTTGGTAGGTATAGAACTCTGACCCATTCCCCGATTATCAAATGCACAAACCTCAATCCCATTCCCATCTTCTCCATTGAAATCATCGCCGCCAGATTCTAACACAAATGAATCGTTTCTGAAGATGTTCTTCTTCTCATCATTTGGTATATCCGTCCCTGTAAGACCCTTAATTTGAGGCCCCCATGAATCATGCGTTCCTGCTAACCCTGTAATTTTAATCAATCAATCAATCAAACTAATCAAAACCCACCATTAAAATTCACAATTTAACAAAAATGAATCGACTTTTTTGTTTGGGGTTTCAAGGGATTTTGTAATTACCAATGATGAGAAGGACTTTGTTAGGACCATGTCCATAAGTTCTGTAAAAAATCTTAATCCCATTCTGGATTCCTCTACTCACATCACACAACGGCATCTTCTTCTTCTTCTTCAATTGAAAATCAAATCAGTATCTGAATGATTGAATTCAATTATGAGAAAGAGTGTTTCTAGAAAGAGAAAAACAGAGTAGATTTTTTTATTTTGTGAAGGAAAAAACAGAGTGGAATTGAATTGTTGTTGTCTGAATTCGAAAAATGAAAAAGGGAGAAAAATAAATAGTGCGAACAAGAAGATGAAGAGAGGTTGACTGAAGACACGTGGAGGATAAAGAATGGATTGACGCCAGATCAGGACGATGATGGTCGGCTAAGAAAAGGAAGGTGTGATGATGATGCCATTGATGACCATCAGATCATACCTTCTTCACAAGTACTTTTCACTTTTAATTTTTGCGTCTATGAAAAAGTGCTTAATTTTTAATCGGAGTTACACGTGGAAAACGTGTTTTCGTGGAGCTTATAATCACTATTGAATCGGACGGTTACATGCGTGTTCAGAGTCTTATTTCTTATTCCGATTCTTACGGCAAAATCTGGTTTATATCTAATAGTTGGGTTGGTTAAATGCGTGTTAAGAATCTTATCTCTTGTTCTGAATGATCACGTTTGTGCCTAAGAATTGAACTGGTTGGGCATTTATTTATAAGCGCAGAAATTCCGATTCTGTTTGGATTCGGATTTTGTTTTTTGTTTCCTATTATCTAAGGAATTCTAAACCGAAAAGGATAAGGATATTACTTGTTAAGATCTTAAAGGTTATTTTTGTTGATGTACTTATAAATTCCAAAAGTCTAAATGATAGTAATCAAATCAGTTTGTGTTCTCACAATCCAATGGCATTCGGTTTAAGATTTAAGATTTAACGGACAATTCAAGAAGGACTTGTACGATTATTTTTCCAAAAGATTTAACGGACAATTCAAAAAAGAATCGTATTTTACTTGTTTTTTCTACGACTCATTTTCACATGATCAGATGATTTTTGTTAGGCTTTAAAAATTCGGTTTTGGTAGAGTTTTTTGCTCCAGGTGTTTATCAAGAAGGAATATTCATGATTAGTTAACCATAAAAAACAGTAAGATTGTGTTAGGTAAAAAAAATAGAAGAAAATTGTTGAAATCCAACCAGTAAGAACTAAATTAAGCAGTTAAATGGCTTAATCCAACATAAATCCACCCTTTTTGACCTTTGACTTTTTATTTTAAGTGTGGTGGACTAGTTGTAATTTAAAAAAAATAGTCAACTATCTTGACTGTTTCTTTTCTTCATATCACATTCAATTAATCTCATTTTAGTCTTCCTAAACATGATTAGTCTTAAACATTAGTAGTTGCCTAAAGTAGTTATCCTAGATTTGTTCAAACTTAGAGCATCAAGAACCTAAATATTAACATTTTTTTTTTTTTTTTTTGATTTTAGGTGGATTTGTTGTTCAACTTTTCACAGCCTTATTCCTCCTTTCAAACCCTAAAATGGTGATGTTTTTGGATGCTAATTCATTATCATTTATCATTACATGGATGCTATGGAAATCTCCATTTTTGGGGTATCAAATTCAACACTAACATGTGGTCATATGACTCAATGCTGTGTCTATCTCATTCACTCATTTATTCAACATTTTAAAGCACAACATCCAAAAGAGAAAGAAAGAAAAGAATCGGAAAAAATGTGTGTTTGTTCTTATCAGCTGCTTTGTCACACTCCCTATCCTCCATTTTATGGGTTATCCACACTGACCTGGATGAGTCATTTAACTCTGTAATTATAGTAAAATGATTGCAGTACAGTGGTAAAGTCGTTGGATGATAATGACACTGTCAATATAAAAATAGTAAGCCTGGTACAATCTATGTAAGAATGTGAGTAATTAGTAAGATTGGTAAAAAATTGTTCAAAAGAGGTGGTAGCGGAAGTTCTCATGATTTTATTATATCAAAAACCATAGGCAAGATCAAAATTGCAAGAAAGAATATAACACTTTACAAAGGATTGTATATTTACATATGAAAAGGCATAGCTGAGTTTCATGTCCCGAGAGAATCGACACAGTGCCAGTAAAAATGGGGTCGATTGACTCGGTACACAAGAGTATGACGTTGTCTTCTAAGCAAAAACAAAAACCAAAATTCTCTTCTTTTTACAGAGGGGAGGGGAGTTCATTATGAGTGCATTGAGCTTACATGACCTACTACAATCACTAACATAACACTCTAAAGGGTAAGCATGAAATGCGAATAAAACACAGGAGATCAATTCGAGTTATGACATTGAACTGACTGATCATAGCAGTTGTTGAATGAGCTGGCCGCTGTAAATGATGCATCACTGAAGTCGACCGAGTCTACACAAAAATCATCTGTTTCATTACAGTTCATTTCATTGAACATGAGTTTCGCCACTGTCCTGTCAATGATGTTGGTCTCTAACTCCATGTTGTCACTTCTTCCATACCTGAAAATCCAGGAAAATGTCAGGTAAAGCGTATACTGGTACTTCTAGCTTGACTAAGTTAAAAGGGTTCACAGACACAGAGCGGTGAACGATCAAAGCATGGAGGTGTTAAGTCTATAAGTATTACACATCTAGCATTTTTGATGGGTTAATAAAACCAATACAGACTAAAGTTTAGGTTCATTGCTTACATTGAGTTTTCTTGGTGCTGCGTAGGTACTTGTGGCTTGTAATCTTCTCCACATCTGTTCTGGCTTTGAGCTTGTTGCTGTTGTTTTGAGTTGTTTGCAAGGCGGTACAAGGCATCACGAAAGAATAAACGCGTCTCTGAGGTCAACTGCTCAAATAAAAATTGAATAAACCATTAGAATATGAAGTAACAAGGGTGAAATGTACTTTTCTTGGAGCTTCCAAGGTTTCTTATATTCACCTGTGTCATGACGTCTTCTAGATCTTGCATTGCCTTACATGACACTTCTTCATTGGCATCCTCCTCTTGCTCAGCGGATGATTTTACCGGTGCCTGAAATTTTTGAGCAATAGCATGGTTAGTTAACTCACAAGGTACAGATGTGTACACGCGAAGACGCATAATACAGGTTCCACAAAAATAGCACTGAACGCGTAAAATTAAGAACCCCTCATCCTAAAAAGCCCAAACACAGAAACTATGACCAAATATTCATCCTTGGTTTCCTAATTTCCGGATTCTCCACACTAAACAGCTTACCATATAGTAACTTCTTATGAGAACAGCTTACTGTCTCGCAATGCAAATGAGCTGTAGTGAGCACAGTTTCAAACCGCAAAGCTGCCTAAACGAAAAGTAGGCTATGACGGAGTAATAAAATTTATTATATTCTTTATCAGTTGTTTCAAAAAGCGAAACTCCACTCCAAACATGTATAAAATACGCTTAAATTGTTTACTTCAATCTATTTGGTGAGAGATTTTTCACCTTAGTATACACAGTAGCTTCCGTTTGGTCAGTATTGGATACCATAAAATTCGAAGTTTCATCCAATTTGTTCCAGTACATTGATTGAGGGTAATCATGTTTCATATACTTTGAGCTTCCTAAATCAGACTGGTCTGTGCACTTACTTTGAGAATCCGCAACCATATCGTCGAACATTTTATCCAACCGCGCCGAACTGCAGTCGTGCTCACCACCAAGTGACATTTGTGGAACATCCATGTCATCCTTGAGCATTGAACTTCTGCAACATAAAGAAACACATACGGGTTAAACCCCGAAACCAGAAGACACTGCACTTGACTTACGTAGTAGTATAAAAGGTTAGAATCTAGTAATAGTACATTGAAAATTCATCCTCCCAAGCCATTTTGTTGTTCTGTCCACTATCGTACGTGTACTCGGGCCAATCACCACCAAGATACTGACTCTCATCAATAGCAATCTTTGATTTCATTTCTGAATTCTGTTTGCCGTTCTCAACTACCGGACATATACCATCAGAAGAAGAACTTTGCATCCACTGGTACCGATCATCTGATGTAAGAGGTCTGTCACATTCATCTTGATACTGTCGTTGTTGATTAACCTTGCTTGAATTATAATTTTCCATGTTATACATCTGAAATTTTTCACAACAACATAAAGAAATTCAGTACCAAGGAACCTCAAATTCATCAAACCCAAACCAATTATAACAAAAGAAATCAATCAAGCAGACAAGGATCAAAATCAAGAAACCCCAGTTCTGAGATGTTTTAATTAAACCCAAAATTGAAAGTAATTGAACCTATGAATCAACAAAAATTATGAATTTAACAAACATATTCAGCAAAACAAGATGAGAAATGAAGTCAATTTCAGTAAAATCCAACCATGAAAACTAAAAAAAAAAACCCTCAAAATTTCATGAACAAACCATATGAAATCTCATAAAAAAGCTACTTAGAATCAAAATAAATAAAACCCATTCACTAAAAACCTCTCTAGCATGCTCTAATACACAGATTGATATTGAAATTCATTACATCTAAATCTAACCATCAGAAACACAAACAAAAAACATGCAGACACACATCAAAGAAAAAAGCAATAGATCCATGAACCATAAACTGATAATCAAAACTGACCTTCAGAGTGTAAATCTGTGTGCTTGAGCTGAGACAAGTTTGAAGAAGAAGAAGATTGGATTGAGTAAAAGGAAGAAGATGAACACAAAAAGAAATAAGCAAAGGTAGATAAGAGGTGTATATAAAAGGAAGAAAAGAAAAGAAATAATATATTTGTGGCTCAAAATTCTTGTGTCGAAAGTAGTGGTTGTGAGTCAAGTGGGTATGTGTGATCTATTCCTCTGTTTTCATTGGTTGGTGGGTCCAGATAGACCTGTATAAGAAAAATACAGTGGTTTCCATTTGTGTTTGTGGCGTGAGATTGGCGTGTGGGGTTTGAGTGAACGTCGGTACTACTAGAATTCATACATCTGGCAATCGTGTTTTGTATATTCAATCCAATGTGGATTTTTGCCAATCCAACATGGATTATCATAATAATAATAATAATAATAATAAATAATAGTTGTAAACAACTTTGCAACAGTGCTGCCTGCTAGCTACTACTGCTCACTCCAAAGCTTAAGTGGATGGTATTGGTATCGGGAGTTCTAAGTCGAAGTCCTCTAATCTGGAAGTTAGGGCAACCTGGTAAATTCTGGTAATTCTAATCTAACATATTAGATGCGCCGAATCATTCAGCTAAAATCAGATTTTAGGAAGCTGCGCTGAATCATTCAGCGAAAAGTAGATTTAGGTTGTGTTGAATGGTTCAACGCAACCATCTCAATCATCGGATCAAAAGATAAATCTGGATGCGCTAAACCATCCTGCAAAAAGAGATGATTTTGGTTCAGCGCAACTAGCTCATATGCGAGCAATTGATAGGAGAAAGAAGTAGTTAAATTATCAATGTATTTATTAAGATTTAATCCTTCCCAGCTGACAGTCTCTAGCGTCAAAACAATTCTCAAGTGTTAAAACACATATGTTTTCATGGACTTTGCTTGAACCTGGAAGCAACCATCATCGTTAGTGGCTACCATCTTAAATTTGAAAAGGGCTGAACTAGGAACAATCCAGCTGCACTCATTTCCTGTGGCTGAGGGTTGTCGAAAATTTAAATGAGACTAGTGGTTAACAACATGCAAGGACAACAGTCCTATTCCTGTATCTGAAACTCGCTTCTAATTGGTCCTGGAGAGCACAAAACCTACTTGATGTCTGAGAAAAGTTAAAGTTTGTTCAAACAAATCTCCTCTTTTCTGCGTTTGTGGTGTTAGATCCACTACTGGTATATGATACTACAATACATCTACTGAGAAGATAGAGAACGCCGTCACTTTTCTCCATTATAAGACTGTTATTGTTTTTGGAAAACTGTTAACCGGAGATGAAGATATGATTGTATACTGGATAAACTATAGTGTGGAACGCCGGTGTCTGATATCGGATGTCTCCGAAAGAACGAGTCTGCGGATCACGACCATAATAAGTTCTGTATGGAGTATGTAAAATCTTTAGTCCATCATGGATATGTTATCGCCACATAACACAACGGCATCCTTTGTGAAATGAATCAAGGAGATAAATGAATATATATTAAATCCAATAAAGGATTGTGACCACCACCATATGGATGGATAAACTCAAATATTTTTCGATCTATACAATGAATATGCTAATCCCTTCCAGTTATCCAACTTAGCTAGCATCACACAAAGAGATAACTCTTTTAAATAGCATAACAACGGCCCCCTTATTGCTTGAAGCTAGAAGCAACCATCGTTATCAGTCAAAGGGTCCAACAAACCTAAGAACAATCCTGGTGCACACATTTTCTGTGGCTCTCAAAGTTTTCCAAATGAAAACTAGTGGTTGTAAACCAAATCTATAGCTGGTTTCTAATTGGTCCAACTATCAAAAAAAAAAGTTTGTTTTAGGCTCTCCCTTTATTTGTGTTTGTGGTGTTAGAGCCATTTGTATATGTCGTGTGGGGTATAATGTCATGATGTCCCCATAGATTCAAACAAGAAAAATAAAGGGATTGTGACAAACGTTTTTGGTATTGTTATTGAAATGGAGGATTGAATCAAAATGGTTTTTCCAAATTTGGCAAACAAAATAGAAAGTAGTAATATTTGTGCAACTTGCTTACCAAGTGGTTTTATACTAATCAGTGTGACTCGAGTGTCTTATCTATAGCTCAATAGTGTTGTTAAAGCACAAGACACAAAAGCAAGAGGAAAAATGATCACAATCTGAGACGTGCATCATCACTATTTGCCACTTTGAAAAACAACTACTGAGAACCAACGAATATGATCAAAATTACTAGATTGCGAGGTTCAGAATGTGTTACATTTTGGCAAGAATTTAGAGCCTAATAAATTTACCCTCTGAGAAGGTAGTGTTACAATTGCGAAATAGCAGAAGAATAACCTTTGCATGTCACTGGATCTTTCCTATTCCCCAATTTGGCATATAAAATAGGGACTAATCGTGCCAACTTGCTCAGCAAGTGGTTGTATACCAGTCGATGTCATATGATTCTCAATAGTGATTGAAAGCAGAAAATCCAAAAGATAAGGAACTTGACAAAAGATGTGGGCTAAATGTCTCACACTCACCTTTATGTCCAATTTATGGTAATTTGGATTTTGTTCTTCCCCGCAGAAAAACCTGAATGCGTAATTTATCTGTTTAGTAAAACTGGTAAAATCTATGTCCGGTGATGCTGGAGACTCATCTACGACTGGTTGCTTTGCCTTTGCCTTCCACCTCCACCTAGTTGAGTATTGTTAATAAGGTTTAGTGATGATTTAATTCTAAAAGATATGGACATGAATATTTCAAGACAATACCCAAGGATTTCACTGTCCGCAGAAAAACATTGTACACCTTTCCGGTAACCGGTTTACACCAGTGTAAAGATTTGTGGCATTCAGAGTACAAGTAGTATCTAACAGTGCAAGGAGAATAAGTTTGTATGCCATTCATATGTGTTTGGAGATGCTCTATAGATTAAAACATTGTACAACTTTTATTGAAATGGCAAAATCTATAGATTAAGAATACCATCAAGCCAATTTGAACCGATATCCCATAGCGCAGAGCTACATAGATAGGTTTGACAGTTAGCTAGTAGAATCCATAACAATTTTGACAAAGGTTAGTAAAAGCCATAACAATTTTGTCAGATTTACGTGTGGGGTTTAAATGAACGTCGGTACTACTAGAATTCATACATCTGGCAAGGGAGTTTTGTATTTTCAATCCTGGATTAATTGTTAATCCAATATGGATTATGATGACAATAATATTTGTATACTACGGTGAGCCCAGGCAAGGCAGGCTAGATTTAGAGTAAGCAGTGTGATTAGTCTTAATTAGTCCGCAGGTTTCAGCAAGGAGCTAGGCTCTGGGTGTGGAAGACTATATAAAATTTTGTTATCGGATGTTCCCGGAAGAACCATGACAGTAGTATGCATGTTCTATATAAAATCTTAAATCCATTATGGATATTGTTAAAGATCACACAGCGGCATTCTTTATGAAAGGAATGAAGGAGAGGAATGGATTTGTTTAAATGCGGAGTTTAGACGCGGTTTTAAGAAAAGTATATAGTTTGGAGTACTATGGAGATAAGTTATACGAATATCTTAATTAAATCCAATATGGATGGATAAACTCAATTCCAACATGCACTATGACCAATTTATTGTTTCAACTTAGAAGCAACCATCGTTATCATCATCGTCCCAACCCAGGAACAACCCTAATGCACACATATTTTTTGTGGCTCTCAGAGTTTTTGAAATGAAAACTAGTGGTTGTAATGTAAAATGAACCTATAGCTCATTTCTAACTGGTCCAACTAAGAAAAAGAGTTTGTTCTAAAAGAAAATAAATCTCCCCTTTTTGTTGATGTTTGTGGTGTTAGAGGTATTCATATATGTCGGGTAGGGTGTTGTGAATTGAACCAAAAAATGGCTAATTTGGCAAACAAAATAGGAACTAATGTTTGTGCAACTTGCTCACCAAGTGGTTGTACACTACTCTTGTCTTATGATTCTCAATAGTGATTTAAAGCAAGAAATCCAAATCAAGAAAAGAGATGTGGGGTGGTTATTTCTTATCAAATGTCTCACACTCACCTTTATGTCCATTTTATACTACTTTATAGTAGTGTCTCTCCCGTGCGTTGCACGGGGTTAATATAATGTTTCTCTTTTTCGACGCAAGCAGTTCTTGGTGTCCCAAATCACGATTTAAAAGAAATTCTTTTACATAGCTAAATTGTTAGTAGTAGAGTGTGTGCCACAGGTTAATAATTCGTCATAATAGAGATTGCTTCCTCGTCAACAGCTAAAGAATTTTGAATATTGTTAATTATCGATTATATTCGGCAAAATAATAGTTCTTGTCTATTTATACAACATAAAGTGGCATTTGAATCCATGTCAGAAAGTATGTCGGAACGTTACCAAGAGCAACCTCCGTGATTGTTTGTAAATTATCAAGAAATGAGAAAGCACTAAAAACATATCGAGCTACCTGTTAACAGTTTTAAACTATAGATCAGTTCAATCATTTCATAAACCTCATGTCATCCTTTAAGCTCATACTAATAAATACGTTTTAGGTGAGATTGTTCTTACAAATATCTTAGATTCGTTCTCACCAATATTTTCTCCTAAAATAGTGCGTTGATGGATATGACAAACACATAACATGATAAGTCTCATGAATCGGCAGCTTGGCATACAGTTGGCGTCCGGCATCCAAATAACAAATAACCGGGGACACGCGAGCTTATGTTTACACACTGGAATGTCAAGTCCAGCTTCTCTCCCAGAGACAAAAATGAGAGCCTTGTACTGTTGAGTCCATCCTCCCACTTGTTTATTAGGGAAATTAAATTCATAAGAATATTGTTGACTCAAGCATGAGAGTATACCAAGCTCTGATGCTGCATCTTCAACATCTTCTTCCTTGTAAGATTTGAAACAGATTTTTTTCCGAATATATATCTTCGATATATGATTCTTCCTTTATAAGTGACATCTAAAGCACTCAAAAATTAGGCTTGAAATAATAATTATTGAATGCTAAGAACATCGAAGAAGAGATTAACAAGATGAGGGCGAAGTATGATGCAAACCTTTTTCATTCCTTCACCACCGTCATTCAAGATGCCCCAATTATTTCTGGTGGATAACCAACCATCTGACAACTCAGACACAATCCCTACTGCTCAAACAAGAACATTACCAGTTTACTACATACTATTAAAAAAATTCTATCGCAGTATTATATTGTTATAGTATATGATAAGCGTTACAAAATGAAAAATTAGTTGAAATGACTTTTTAAAAGATTTACATACTAAGTAAGCCAAAAAAGCAAAACCGCACCTTCAAACGTGAATGCTTCTTGCATAACTTTTATAATTCAGTAAATCTGCAATATAAAGATGATTTTTCCTTCGTAGATGTTTCCAGCTGACTTTGAAGAAACAAACTTTTGTTGCACTCAGTCAAGGTTGTTGATTTAGAAGCTTTCAGCTCCGATCTCGTGGAACCCAATGTCTTCCGAAGCTTTGAAGCCTCAGCTAACTTAACCTCCTCGCTTGACAACTGGATCCCAAAATGATCATACACCTTTTGGATTTCATTAATTTTATTTACATGATCAAATCACACATCTAACGTAACTAATTATTGTTTCCTTACCCAATCAAAAAGAGGAAGCACCAGTGGAGTTTCCCAGCTCGCATCAATATATTACATATCTGATGGAGATGAATAACCTTGTCACTTATAAAAACAACGCAAGATGTATGAGAGTGTAGGATCGCAGGCTGCTAATCATTTGTTATAACACGATTGCTAGTGTGCCACATATTCTTATGCGTGATTGCCCGAGTATAGTAATTACCAAAGATATACATCTTACAACCTTTAAGAGGCAACATTCAAGATTAGGTGCTTGAAACTGAAGCATTTTCATGCCTAATCCTTTTTTCATACAAAATGTTTTTCATCAAATCAATCTTTTTTAAATCGATTTTTGTCGAAATTCTCAAATCCAGAAATAACTGAACAACTAAATGAAGAGACTAAGTAAACTACAAAAACAGGGCTTCAAGTCACCAACAAATTAAGGAAAACAATTTAGCAGCACCAGGAATGATTTAACACTACAAAAATGGTACGGAGGGTTAGCTAAAGCTTACAAAAATGGTTCACAGAAAATGGTTGGAGATCAAGTGCATCTATACTAATTCATAAAGAGTGTTCAAAATATATCCCATAAATTTTGGTCTTATTGCTACATGGAAATAAAGTGCATATATGACATGAAAGAAGAGATAAGATAATAACTAACACAAAGAGCTTGAACAAACGTGATCAGCAAAACTAACCTTAATTTGGAGTCTGATTGCATTAAAAGTAGTCTGCCTACACTCTGAAAGCAAAACACAACCTACGGCACAAAAGCAACCCAAACCATCACAATCAAACACAATTCATAGAAATTCAAACACACAAAATTTTATGATCAATGATTGAGTATTACCTTGAGATCTCTAGGAATTTTTAGCAACGGTGAGGGGTGATGTTTATTAGTATCTCTTTCTAAGATGATATTTTTATTTTAAGAACTTATCTATGCCTAATAGCTGGAGTAAGAGGCAGTTCATCATGATAAAGTTTTGAGCTTTCAGAAGAACCCAGTTTATTTCCTAACTGTACTACTCTTTGAATATCTAATCAATATATTTATTAATTAGTTTAAGCTGGCAAATACAAAAAATGTTTCCATCAAAAATAAAGCAAAATAAGTTGACACATCTGTTATGCACAGATTATTGAGTACTAACCATCCGCTCAAGCATTGAACAGCCTCGCATCCAACAAAGTGTAATGTAACTCTTTTGTAACCCTGCATTTTGTTGCGTTAAATTACCATTTCTGGATGATATTATTAAAATTATACCATAGACTCGAACTCTTATATTTTGTAATTTTGGTGCTTGATATGTAATATTACATGCATGAAATAAGAAACCCCTAAACAACACCTGGACAAAGCAAGTTTTAGCAAATTTGAGTTTACTCAACTGACATGCCTGCTCCAATCACCATGACAGATGGAGCAAGACCTCTAGCCCCAGTTTTCGGTAGGTTAATCTTTGTAAGGAGTTTTCAGAGACTCCAACAATTTCTTTAGTAGAATTTCCATAGTTATCATTTTCTATGAATTTGGCCTAAATTTCTCTGTTTCCCTACGAAAAATATAAAACATAAATTTCTTATGGGTTTTGAAAAAGCCACTATGAGACGGGAAAATGAGAAGTATGAGCGTGCTTTTTATATAATCTAAGTAGAATTACCTGAATCCCTTTTTCAATAATCTAGGTAGAAGCATCGTTCTTTAAAAGTGTTCATTCCAAGATATATAAAAAACGACGATTGATGGAAAATGATTACTTTAGAATTAATAATCAAAGGATAAACATAAAAATTACCTCAATCCCTTTTCAACTTGCTCACTGCATATTCAGGGTAAACTTGATCAAGCTTGCCCACACATCTTACACATGCGCCAAAATTGAGGAGTGAATAAATCAGGAAACGATGCAGAAAAAACAATGCACCAAAAAACAAAAAGGGTACTGCCCCAAAAAGAAAGAAGCTTTTCCATGCTCGACATCTATACACCGCGTCTCTTCACCAAGGTACAACTACTTCCGCTGTGATAGGATTTTTTTTCAGATGAGATTTAGGGTTTGTAGTTTATCTTTTAAAATCTACTGGTGACAAAGGGAAAAGAGAATGAGTAATTATCGGAAACGTTTGATTCCTATTGGTCGGGGGCCAGGAGCTCTAGAATTCAAGCTTTTGGCCTAACTTTCATTCTGGAACCGGCATTTTCCACTCAAATTATATATAAAATGGTATTTCGGATTTTGGTTTCACGAAGAATAATCAATATGTGTAGTTTATCTGCTTAGTAAAACTGATACAGTATGTCTGATCATGTTGTATAATTATTAACGACGGATTCAAGACGTAATTCATGCAATATATATACGGAAAAAAAGAAAAAAAATCTTGAAAAAAGTTTAACTTCTCTTTGCATAAGTACCTTATAGTTAAAGCCAGACTGAAGTAACCATATAATTCCGTGCTACAGTTTCCCTTTCAGTACCATGAGAATCCAACAACAGTTTTCTATATGTTTTGTTGGTTGGATCGTATAAAACTATACCCTGGTCCACCTCCCATAAAGTCTCATTGTTCTTGAAACTCCATACTAACTCCAAATACCTGGTGCTAGTTATACTCTCCTGGGTAATGGAGAAAATGTTAGTCCAAGATTCTTGCAATCCATAATCTTGCATAATCCATACATCAACGCGGACATTAAAAACATGAAAAGCCAAACATAGGCACTCTCCCGATACTCCCACATCTATGCCGAGCATATCTTGTTTTCCTTTTGGATATGGTATAAGTGCTTTTGGCACTGCTACCTCCTCGAATCCCTCACTGACAATATTAAAACATACCAGTACAGTAGAGTCTTTCCGAAAGGTATGCGCTGGATAATGAAGAGCTCCCTTAAAGAGCACACCAGGATATGATGCTCCTATGTCACAAAGATGGTAAGGTACGGTTTGAGTGTTTTTCCATGAATTTGAACTTAATGTATAGATATCAACACTAGAACACTCTGATTCCCAGTCCACGACAATCCTTATCAATTTGTAATCGTCAGTCTTGTTATCACAGCCAAATCCATATCCTTTTATGTCACGCCAGTTTACTTCTCGTGCCATGGGTATGTTCTTGTATACTTTGGTTGAAGGATTCCAAATATAATAATCTTCAACCCAACTAGGTGAAATACGACTTATCCAAACCAAGCCATTACATGAAGACAGAAACTGAATTTTACAGTCTTGAAATATAGAAGGATAATTCATCTGATTCATAAATTCACACATTGTTGTTGATGATGCTGACAATGGCAATACAGATAATACTGACTTATAACCAATGGCAATCGTATACAGTTTTTTGCGCTCATGCTCACAAAACATAATACTAGTATTCTTTTGTAAGTTATTAAGCTCATCATGCATAGTACACATGTGATAACTTTAATGAGGTTCTCATTAAGTTGATAATAATCATACTCAAACAAATCAGAAATAAACAGTTTTGTTTGGACGATAAAAAAACATAACAAAGTCAGGCAAAAACTTTGTTAGATATATTCGAACAAAATTTTTAATATTCAATTTAAAATAAAATTATTATTGAACATTAAAATAGATTGCGGAAGCAATTGGATCGAGACCATCGCTGCTCTGATACCATCTTAGATTTTGATATGTAGATCAAATTCAAGATGGATATCATTGATATACAAAGAATAAAATCAAATCAGTGATAAAATAAATAATTAAGAAGAAATAAAATGATCTACATACCGAAATAGTAATGGAGACAATATTTAACGTGGTTCGGTCAACACGACTTACGTCCACAAGCAACCTCGTAGGATGAATAGTAATATTGATCATCAGAACATTCTGAGATGATTTTACAATTACATTGAGACACTCTATTTATAGAGTATGAATAATTAATATAGGATATTATATTATTCTCTAAAATATATATCCTAATTATCTAAAATATGAATAGTAGGAAATTAGCTAGATATTTGACTTATCTAGAAAACTACCTAAATTACACAAGATCTTTTTATTCTTGGAAACTTAACTTATCTCCGTCGATCTTCTGGTAACTTGAGTCTTGATCACTTCATCTTGACTTTGACTTCAGTTTGTATATTGTATGGTCTTCACTTCACGTGCCATGTATATCACAGTCACTTGACTTAACCTTCACTTCACGTGTCTGACTACACGGTTACTTGATTTAGTCTTCACTTCACCATACGGTTGCCTTGGTCCTTTTCTGCACCTCGGATACTTGTTTGTACTTGCTATATATTTTAATACCCCCCTCAAGTTGGACACGTAGAAAAACGTAGTGTGCAACTTGGACAGTTGAAGAAAACTTGTGACAAACAATCTGTACTTCACCTTCGAACATGATACTTGATCTTCGGTAGTTGCGCTTGAAAGTTGAAACAAACTCTATATAACATAGTTTCACTGCAGAATATACGTTTTGACTTGTGTTGAAAATTGACTTGACTTGGCTAAGTTTGGTGAGGGTCCACAATATTCATATGTTTAATTTTTGAGAATCGGCTTGCTTCGCCAACGAATTTGGTTTGTTTAATACAAACCATAGGAAAAACTTCATGTTGCATCAACATTGAGAAATATTGGTAGACGTTTAGGAGTGTTTTCAAATGAAAAAGATTCTCCTAAAGGAAAATATTATGGGAAATCGTAATTATTATTATTACTAGAAAATATGATCGAAAATAGAAAATATTTTCGAAAGTAAAAGATGAAATATTTTACTAAATATCATTTTATGATATAAAGATCTCGCCATAATTGGAAATTAAAGAAATTCACCACTTTTAGCGTCCTTAAATATAAGGAGATACTTTACGTGGTAAAGATATAAAAAGTATTTTTCAAAATAAAGATGGAAAATATTTTGAATTGTTTTTCGAAAATAAAGAAGATATTTTCAAAATAATCCAGAAACATGATATTTTTTCCTTAAATGTAAGGTGATATTTTAATTCCATACAATATTTTTTTATGGAATTATTTTTACTTATTATTTGCAGTAATCATAAAAGTATACCACGAATATGGAAATATTTTTAGTGAAAGAAAAATACTTTTGCATATAATATCCAGACAAAATATTTCGGGGAAGAAATATTATTGGATATATTATAAATGATTATCTTTGGGATACAAACACACTTTGGAAAGTAAATCAATTTCCAAAATAGGATATATGAAAATTAAAACATTTTCGAAATTGACAGTGAGATAATAACGGAAATTACCCTGCCATAAGAATTATTTTATGACGTGAATGAAATATTTTTGAGAATCATTTGCTCATAAAACAGAAAAAGATGTGAATACGAAAATGACAGTATGCACAAAAGGTACGTCCCCAACGAGATATATGCAAAAATTTAACGGTGATAAGTAAGTTTAACTACACCGTTTAGCATCGTTCAGATCTTCTGGTATATATATATTTTTTTTGTTATTGTTGTTGCAGCAACAATAAGTTCAGTTTTAGACCTTTTTGGATGAAACCAAAACTGAAAGGGCATAGACGATCTCTGATGCGAGACGTAATAAATACAACCAACATGTATTTATTGTTGGGTTTGAATGAATTATCGGTCAACTGAATCAATGTTGACGTTGGAACGAAAGTGATGTAAATATATTATTATCTTTCAAAAGAAATTTGAAGAATATATTTACTCATAATAATCACAGCTAAGAATCTTCCTTATAAAGCATAGTTTGGACAATTTAGGAAAGTTAAAGAGTGGTCCAGATTTCACCTAGGGAAAGCTAAATCCATGGTTGTGGTTTGCTCTAATTAAATTTAATCATTATGAGTGTTTTATTAATTAGTATCTCATTAATCTCTAATAATGAATAATTTATTATTTTTTCATCATTTAATGTTCACTTAATTAATCTAATAAATATGTATTTTTACATTAATAAATATTTTTTATAAAAATTATATCAATAGAAATTAGTGGTTAGTAGTAGAAGCAGTAGTGGTTTGTAGAAGCGGTGGTGGTAGAGGCGATAATATCAGTGGTGGTGGAAAAAGTAGTGGTAGTGGGATGGGAAAGGTGTCCTAAGATAGATAAATTACTTCGTTACCCTTGGTTTATTTTTTTATTTGATATTACTTCTTTTTTTTTAAAAATTATAATAATAATTTCGTTAATACAATATTTAATAAATTTATATTATATAGAATCAGTGGACATTAATATTGGTTGTGATGGTGGGCGGGGATAATGGCGGTGGGCGTTGTATGTGAGAATGGTGGAGTGATGATGTTAATGGTGGTGGTGCTGGAAGAAGTAGTGGTAGTGGGATGAGAAATGTGTCCTGAGCAATGTAGTTAATATCGGATATCGGTTCATCTCGGACGGGACCGATACACTGGTACGATTTTATATCGGAGATATTATCGTTGAAATATCGGTATAATATCGGTTCTAGATTTAGAGACTATAATTTTATATTAAACATTTTCTCCACACATTTTCGGATAAGATATAATAGATAACATCAATTTTATCAAAAAAACAAAAGAGTAACTTTAGTAACTTGCTTCGAGAGCTACATGCACCTCCACTACCACCTGGAAGACTTTCTTCGCCAAAATTACCCTTAAACTTTATAGAAAACGACCAATACCGTCTCATATCGGGGAATGTAGGAAAATTTCGTATCGACCGATACGGCCGATATTTGACCGAAACGGCCGATATTCGACCGATAAGGCTGATATTATCGGGAGAATATCGTATCCCCGATATCCTTCTTATCGTATCGTTCTGGGTCGATATCTGAAATATCCCCGATATATCGGCCGATACGGCCGATATTGACTACATTGGTCCTGAGGTAGATACATTACTAAGTTACCTTGGTTTATTTTTTTATTTGATATTAGCTTTTAATTTTTTTTCTTTAATTTTTGAATTTTCTTAAATTTAAAATAATATTTCATTAATATAGTACATGATAAATTTATATTAGATTGAATCAGTGGACATTAATATTTATTTGTGATGGAGGCGGGGATGGTGAATCAGCAGTGGGGATAATGGTGGTGGGGGTTGGACGTGAGAATGGTGGTGGTGGTATAAGAAATGGTGTCCTAAGGTGGACAAATTACTTAGTTACCCTTGGTTATTTTTTTTTATTTGATGTTTGTTTTTAAATTATTTTTCTTTTAATTTTTTAATTTTTTTTAAGTTAAAATAAATATTATGGGCCAGAGTCGGGACAAGAAAGAAAATGAACGGTTGAGAACTATAAGGAACCAAAATCATTCTGAAAGTTAGATACCAAACAAATATAAAGCGCGGTGATAATCAAAAAAATTATTTTGCATAAAAAGATAACTCAGAAGACTTTATTAGAAAACAAAAGAACAAAAGTTTACACTGAGTTGATTGGTAGTCGAGCGACAGGTTGGGTCCCAACCCATTTTGACATCTAAAAAATTATTTACATGTAAACTCTAAATAATGTTTTATTCTGCATCCATACCAAAAAAATTATAAAATATTTTTTTTTCCGTATTAATCTAAATTCTGCATTTGGACAAGTTATGCTGAGATTTGTTTACGGAAAAAATATATCAATGGTTGTGGTTATTTACATCATTATTGTATCATTAATTTCACATAATAAATATTTTACTAATCTCTCATTATAAATGAGATATATTTTCATTAAATAAATAATAAATTTGTTGGTAATCATTACGAATTATCGGGATGGTTTTTGTGAGTGGTGGTGCATGGAGCCAGTGACGATATCATTGGTGGTGGAAAAGGTAGTGGTGATGAGTGGTTCCGGTGATGGTAGTGCAGGTGCTCAGTGTGTTAATGGCAATAATGTTTATTCTAAGTCGTTAAGACATAAGTAACATTTATTATAGAAGTTTTGATTGATTTTCTTAATGTGAAAATAAGATGGTTATTAATACAAAAGAAACAATTCTACAAGCTGACCACAATTTTTTCCGAAAAACAACCCCTGAAAAACCCAACTATGATATGGATAGTAAAGGTTTTCAGTTGGTCTCACTATATGTTTCATCCGGTGATTTTTTCGAGAAAAATATTTAGATCAACCTAGCAATTCTCAGAAAGAAAACATAACAATTAAAAAACATGGCGAATAATTGTCATTGAGCACAAGCGAACCATCCCTAGTTGTGTCCTAATTAACACCGATATTGTTCCCACTTACCCACTGCGGTTATCCAGCAGTGTGAGATTTTTAACGGCACTACTGAGGACATCCAGCAGCAGCTTCCCGAGAGGTCACCCATCTTGTGACTACTCCCATCCGAGAATGCTTATCTGAGAAGTTTTTCCCACAACTCAGTTAAGTGAACCCATCAGGCCTCGGTGATACGAAAGGACGAACCATTACTTATATTCTATTCACCACTGCCGAACATCGGGGTATTACAATACCACCACCTTAAATTGGAGCCGTCTTCGGCTCCGGAATACATACTCAAGCCCATATCTCCGACATTCCCTTCTCCTCATGAAAAACACCTAGAACAACCCCGTCCAGTGTACCTTCTCACCCTCGGCAGGTGACCCGTCGTCGGCTCTGATACCATTTGTAATGACCCGTCCCTTCACCGATAATGTCCCCACTTAGCCACTGCGGTTATCCGGCAGTGTGAGGTTTTCAATGGGCATCGCTGCGGTAGTCCAGCAGAAACTTCTCGGATGGTCACCCATCCCTCGATTACTCTCGTCCGAGCACGCTTAACTGCAGAGTTTTCTGCCAACTCTGGAGGCAATTGTTCTAAAAAGGCCTCGGTATAATGTAGACGTTCCTTGCCTCTTGTGAGACCAATATCTGGCATAACACCTCAGCATACTCTCCCACCCGAGCACAAGCGAACCGTCTAGTGTAGCACAGAACAGGATTTAGCAAACTAGTTGCTAGGGTTGTGAGGATAGTTGAAGTTCCTTCAAGAACTTAGCTAAAATCTGATTCAAGGATCTAGATTCTAAAGTAAAAGATGAATAATCAAACTTGATAATAATATTGATAATAAGATGTGTGTCTAAACAAGAAGGCATGGGATTTAAATAGGTTTTCAATAACCGACTAAACTGGAAGAAAAAGGAAATCTACCTAAACTAGGAAAGCAAGAACTTGTAAAGCAAGAATAGTAATTAGACGGATGGGATCAACTGTAATAGTTGATACGTTAGAAAAAGGATAAACAATTATAGTTGACACAGTAGTAATGGATCAACAAGCATTGTTGATACTGTCAAAGATGTACTACATCATTCCCCCTTCTTGAAAGAAACTCGCCCTCGAGTTAATGAATAGAAAGAACTTCATTCTCTCCATTGAATGTAAAAATTTCTTGCACACTGAAGATGTTAGAGATGCTCCAATTCGATGGTAGATCAACAATATATGCATTATCACTGATTTTCTTCAAAATCTTGAATGGTCCATATTTCTTCATCTTGGTCTTGTTATAAGTACCAGTAGGAAATCTTTCTTTTCTGAGATGAATCATAACCAATTCTCCTTCATCAAAAGTTTTAAGTCTTCTATGATGATTTTGCATCTTCCTTGTATTTTTTATTAGATTCTTCAAGCTTTGACTTTAGTTCTTGATGTATGAGTGAAGCTTTCTCAACAAAGTTATCTGCCTTAGCATTTGATTTACTTAGCTTGGGAAGAATTACCAAATCCAAAATATGATTAGGAACCTTAGAATAAACAATTTGAAAAGGTGTTTTACATGTGGATCGATTGACTGAATTTTTATAGGAAAATTCCATATTTGGAAGTAGATTATCCCATTGTTTCTCTTTTCCTCCAATAACCTTGACTCTAATCAGATTTCCTAAAGATCGATTGACCACTTCAGTTTGTCCATATGTTTGACGATGAGAAGCTTTACTATACTGAAGTTTAGCTCCCAAACGCATCCACAAAGACTTCCAAAAGTAACTCAGAAACTTAGTGTCTCTATCAGAAGTAATTGTCTTGGGAATTCATGTAGATGTACCACTTCTTTGAAAAATAGGTAAGCAACATTGGAGGCATCTGTAGTTTTCTTGCAGGCTATGAAGTGAGTCATTTTTGAGTAACTATCAACAACCACCATAATAGAATCGTTTCTCCTGGCAGGACGTGGTAAACCAAGCACAAAGTGCATGCTGATATCTACCCTAGGTGCATCAGGAATGGGAAGAGGAGTATACAATCGTGTATTTTGAATATTCCCTTTAGATTGTTGGCAAACCATACACTTCTGTATATACTTCTGAACGTATCTTTTAATTGAAGGCCAAAAATAACGTTCTTCAACCAAAATAATGGTTTTATCACGTCCAAAATGTCCACCAAGACCACTTCCATACAGTTCTTGTAATATATGAAGACTTAAAGAACATTGTGGAATACATAATCGATTCCCTTTAAAAAGAAACCCATCTTGAATAAGATAATCATCAACACTTCCTGTTGAAGATCCACACTTTTCCCATAAACTCTTAAAATCTTTGTCTTCACCATAAAGATCTTTCAAGAAATCAAAATCTAAACTCTCATGTTTAAGAGTAACTAGAAGATGAGTTCTCCTACTCAAAGCATCAGCAACTTGATTAAGTTTTCCACTCTGATGTTTAATGGAAAATGTATATTGATTTATAGTTGATAACCACCTATCATGCATTCTATTGACCTTTGCTGAAGTTTTCAAAAATTTGAGACTTGATTATCAGTGTTGACAATGGACTCATTGTGAATAAGATAAGGATGCCAATTATTAAGAGCTTGAACAAGAGAAATTAATTCCAACTCATAAGTTGACTACTTCTTCCTTGTATCTGAATTATTTTCACTATAATATGCAACTGGATGTCCTTCTTGAGATAATATAGCACCAATGCCGATAACAGAACCATCACAATGGATCTCAAAAGGTTTATCAAAATTTGGCATGGCAAGAATAGGTGCACTGCATAATTTTTCTTTAAGAAGATTAAATCTCTTATCTGCCTCTTCAGTCCATTCAAAAGTATCACGCTTCAAACAATATGTTAAACCAGGTGCAATAGTGCTGAAATTTCTCACAAATCTTCTATAGAAAGAAGTTAACCCATGAAAACTGCGTACTTATTTTATAGATGTTGGAGTATGCAAATCCACAATTGCCTTGACCTTAGAATCATCCACAGAAATACCACTATCTGACATAACATATTGATGAGTGCCAAATATTGTATATATTTATCCCTTTTTGTTGGCATTTTAACTCATCTTTTATGCATTAATTCTACATTTTATCCCATATTCTGTATTTTCATTGTTTTCAAGAATAAATATTTTTATTAATTAATTTTGCATTTTTAGGTAGTAAATAAAGTTCGGATGAGTCGCGGAGCGAAAAGAGCAGAAAAGTAGTGAAAAGCCGGGAGAAATTACGCAAGGAAGCCGCGAAGAATGGTGCGCACAACCTCATTTTCTACACACAAAAGCGCCTCCGTTCTCAGCCATCAGATCATTTCTCAGAAGCATCCGACGGTCGCTCCTTCATAGAGCATCAAAATCTGAAGTCTCTGCCGAGCACCACAGCGCTGAAATTCCAAGCCTTCAGATTAGATGGTAGTTGAATCCAACGGTCGCTCCCTTGCTGTGCATCAAAGTTTGATATCTCCGCCTAACACTACAACACCTAACTCCATCTGGCATCGTTGATTTTGTTGTATCATATAATCTGACGGTCGCTACAAGCTTCACTCCGCATCACCGTCTGATTCACCTACCAGCTTCGCATCTCGCGTCCCATCTCACGAAACATCGAACTCGATGAACCTGCCTAACACCCTAGCGACCGAACCCATCTACCTAACCAAACACCCTTCTCTCCCAAACCATCGAACCCTTTCTTCTCCACCAACCCCCTCTGCAGAGCCATCACCCTGCAACTGCCGCACCACCATCATCACCACCAACTCCACTGCCACCACCACTCCTCCACCATCATCACCCCATCACCCAACAACCAATACCATCTACTCCCATCTCCCTAGTCCATCTAATTTCTCAATTTTTGCACGTTCTCTTTCAGAAACCCTAGGCGTGCAAAATTGGTAAATTAGGTCGAGCTAGAGTGAAATTGAAGGCATGGAGTGATACAGGAGAGTCAGAGAAAGGATGGGTCGACGTCAATTTGACGATTAGGTGAGCTAATTTCACTGTTGGAATTTGGGGATTTTTCTATAAACCCTAATTTTATAATTTTGAGAAATTTGGGTCTGTGACTATAAATATCCTTATGTGTGTGTTGTAATAGTTATGCTTGGAGTAGCCAACATCCAGGACTTTCATGTCCTGTTAACTGTTAATTTCTGTTAAATGTTAATTTCAGTTCACAGTTCAGTTTCATGTTCATGTTAGATTTTCATATCTTGTTAAATGTATCCTGTTAATGTTTGTTATTACTGTTAGATGTTTGTGTTCATTGTTGATGTTTATGTTCACTGTTATGTTAAACTTGCTAAACTTGCTGTTAAACTTGCTGTTAGTTAAATGTTCATTGTTAATACTTGTGTCCTGTTAATGCTATTCTTTCCTGTTGATGTTTGTTACATGTTCACTATTGTGTTTAATTTACTGTCACATTTCCTGTTAATGCTAGGCTAGATATCTGTGAAGCATTGATGTAATTGTGCAATGGAAGAAATCAGTGCTCATAGCAAGCTGATTATCTTACCATTCTTGTTGTATGCTTAGGTTGCACTGTTGATTGAGCATTGGGAGAAACTAGTGCTCTTAGCAAGCTAGTTTTCTTCCCATTCTTTTAGTATACCTCCTGTAATCTTGCCTTAGCTTAGCCTTGCTCATTTTAGTTTCATTATCATCCCTGCCCTTGGCCTCAGGCCTTGGTTCATCTTGTTTTGTTTTGTTTTGTTTTGTTTTTGTTCACTGCTTTATTGCTGTTTAGTTTTTAATCTGTTTAGTTTTTGCCTCACTGCCTTGTCTGTTGCTTCTCTGTTTCCTTCTTCTTTGCCACTGTGTTGCTTTCCTTTACATTGCTGCAACTCTGTTGCTTCTCTTATTCCACTGCCTTGTGCTGTTGTGCACTTGCCTCTGCCCTGCAGTACTGCTGCTGCTGGTGCCTGCTGCTGTGTTGCCTCTGCCAAGCTGTTGCTACTGCTTGCATCTGCTCTGCTGTGCACTCAAGCCCATAGCTCAATCCCATTGAGCCCAAAAGCCCAAAACAAAGTTTAAGACCTAAAGCCCATAGTCCACATTTCTGAGCCCAAGCTCAGTTCAGCCCAACAGTTCCAAAGGGTATTCAAAGCCCATTGATATTCAAGACCCCTTTGGTATTCAAAGCCCATTAGCAAATTTAGAACCCAAAATAGCTAGAAACTCCAAAACACACCCAGTCTCTGTGGATCGACCCGTACTTGCACATTTGCCACTTTCGACACCGTGCACTTGCGGTTATAATTTGTAGGACCTTTTAGAAGCCTACCAAGTTTTTGGCGCCGTTGCCGGGGATTGGTGCTGTGTTTTTCTTGTTGTTTTATTAGCTATTTTTGCATTTCACTGCATAGCATTTGCATCTGCATCTGCTTCACTTCATTTGCTGTTGGACCTGCTGTTCTGAACCTGTTTTTCCTCTGCTGGGACGCCACCAAGGAAAAGAACCAAAGCCCAACTGGGCTTTTGCAACAATATCAGAGCAGCTGGGCTGTGCTTAAAAGGTAACCCATTTAAGAGAACCCGAATTGTGGGCTTCCAATTTTTAATTGTGGGCTTGTAATATTAAAGCCAATTTTTGGGCTTTTTATTTTCTGTTGGGTTTGTAATTAATTTTTGTGGGCTTGTTTGTTTAATTTGTGGGCTTGTTTAAATTCTTTCATTGGACTTGTATTTTGGACTCTGGGTTTAAACCCAGCTGAGCTTGTAACCGATTGTGGGCTTGTTTCCACTCAAGAGTGGACCTCGAAACCAAAGTTTTAAAACAAACATCGGGCCTTAACCAACTGGGCCAAATTAAACTTTCAAAATTAAAACTTAGTGTTTCGTGGGCCGCAGCCTTCCTCCCATTCCATTAGAGGACCAACAGTGGGCTTGCTCCCAAATTCAAAAAAAAAAAGAAAAAAAGAAAACAAATTTATTTTCTTAAATAAATATTTTCTCTCCCATTCAAAAATCAAAAATTTCTCCCATAAAAACCAAAGTTTTCCAAATGTTTCCCTAAAAACCAAAATTTTTCTTTTTCCCATCAAAACCAAATGTCTCCCGACAAAACCAAATTTTTCCCAAAAAGTCCAATCCCATTAAAAACCAAATTTTCTTGTAGATAATGTGTTAGTTCAATTTCCTTTTGTATATATTTTGTGCTCATCCATTGTGACTCTGAATATGTTGGAGTTTTGCCTTGGATAACGGAGTTTTAATTCTGCTTTCGCCGAAATCGGGTATTCTCTCTCCTTTTACTCTACTCAGCATGTCCCTTTCCATATGTTGCATTTTAATTCTTTCCATATTTTTAAACATTCAGGACAATGTTTAGTTTAGGTTTGGGGGTATAGAGTAGATACCACGATAATATGCCATAATTGAAAACAAAACTCCATCTTTTTGAAAAAATTGAAAAATTCCAAAAAAAATTGAAAAATCAAAATAAAAAATTTAAAAATTGAAAAAAACAAAACATAAAAATGGAGCTCATTTACCTTGAAATGTTGACTCTTGTGCAAATATGTAATTATTAGGAGTCTTAGTCTAGATATTTAGGCACCCTGATTCTAGCACAATTCACATAGTGATAAGAAATTTGCACGCGCACGATCTACCAATACATGTATAGCCTCGATCTTCAAGGTGTTTGATAGGAAGTCACGATTGCCAATCACTTTAGAATACTGAACGAAACTTGACTAGCTTGTTCTTTGGTTGGTTGGGATAGAAGGTGGAGGTTACATTAAGAAAGACAACCATCGAATTTAACTGGGTGCATCAAAAAGGGCTACCTCTTGCAAAGTGTCATGTAATTTTTTGTTTCTTCTTGTTATGTATCAAAAGTGTTTCCTTGTTCAAAAAAAAAAAAAAAAAAAAAAAAAAAAAAAAAAAAAAAAAAAAAAAAAAAAAAAAAAAAAAAAAAAAAAAAAAAAAAAAAAAAAAAAAAAAAAAAAAAAAAAAAAAAAAAAAAAAAAAAAAAAAAAATCAAGTATTTATCAATTCCATCATCTCTTGTTCCAAAAATAAAAAGAGAATAGTCAATGTAAATAAGAGTCATGTAAAGAGTTATTTTTGTTGTTTCGTTGTAATAAGCAAGGAGGGTGTATGCCATTGATGTACAACGCGAGTAATTGTGAAATACCTCCAACTCATTCACAATTCTCGTAAAGTCCGGACAGCTAGCTAGATTTCGACCTCAGTTCTTAGCCTGAGAAACTATCTCTTGGTGATTAGTAGTCATGACTTCAGATCTTTCTTTACACATGTGTAGATACACTTTACACTCTTATCACATGTCTTTATTTGTTATCAGTGCTAGGATTGTGCCTTCGATAGCTAGATTGACATCTCCATTTTGCTGTGAGCTTAAACTGTTTTGCACATGTCACATTTGATGGAATCTGAGCTTATATTTTGTCCTTAGGTTTTGTAGGCACACCTCTGGTAAACCTTCACGAGACTTCAACTCGTCCACTAGGGACACTTAGTGGTTTAAAAGGCTTAGTGCATACGCTAAATGCATTCGAGAGACCAGCGCAAGTGGTATAGTTAGGATTTCCTTAGTTTTGTTTTACTTGAGGACAAGTAAAATTCAGGTTTGGGGGTATTTGATGAGTGCCAAATATTGTATATATTTATCCCTTTTTGTTGGCATTTTAACTCATCTTTTGTGCATTAATTCTACATTTTATCCCATATTCTGTATTTTCATTGTTTTCAAGAATAAATATTTTTATTAATTAGTTTTGCATTTTTAGGTAGTAAATAAAGTTCGGATGAGTCGCGGAGCGAAAAGAGCAGAAAAGTAGTGAAAAGCCGGGAGAAATTACGCAAGGAAGCCGCGAAGAATGGTGCGCACAACCTCATTTTCGACACACAAAAGCGCCTCCGTTCTCAGCCATCAGATCATTTCTCAGAAGCATCCGACGGTCGCTCCTTCATAGAGCATCAAAATCTGAAGTCTATGCCGAGCACCACAGCGCTGGAATTCCAAGCCTTCAGATTAGATGGTAGTTGAATCCAACGGTCGATCCATTGCTGTTCATCAAAGTTTGATATCTCCGACTAACACTACAACACCTAACTCCATCTGGCATCGTTGATTTTGTTGTATCATATAATCCAACGGTCGCTCATCGCTTGCCTCCGCATCACCGTCCGATCTACCAACCATCTTCGCATCTCGCAGCTCAGAGTCACAGAACATCAAAACTAGATACACCCGCCTCACACCCTAGTGACCGAGCACCATCCACCTAACCAAACAACCCCTTCTCCCAACCAGTCGACCTTCTCCTCCACCCACCCCTCTGCAGAACCATCTCCCTGCAACCATGTCCTGCCACCACCTTCTCCACCTCTGTCACCACCTGCTCCGCCACCCACCTCTGTCACCACGTCAAACAATGATAACCCATCATTGTTCCCATCCCCCTAGTCCATCTAATTCACTTATTTCACACATTTTCAACCGAAACCCTAAAGTGTGAAATAGGTAAATTGGGTTGAGCTAGAGTGAAATTGAAGGCATGGAGAGGTAGAGAAGGACAAGTAGAGTAATGGGTTGCGTTCAATTTGATGTTGCTACATCAAATTAGGTAAGAATTCACCAACCCTAGCTCTGTCAGTTTGGGAATTTTTTTTGTAGAACCCTAATGTGTTGTGGGTATATATAAGACTGTGGGTATGTTGTAATAGTTATGCTTGGAGTAGCCAACATCCAGGACTTTCATGTCCTGTTAACTGTTAATTTCTGTTAAATGTTAATTTCAGTTCACAGTTCAGTTTCATGTTCATGTTAGATTTTCATATCTTGTTAAATGTATCCTGTTAATGTTTGTTATTACTGTTAGATGTTTGTGTTCATTGTTGATGTTTATGTTCACTGTTATGTTAAACTTGCTAAACTTGCTGTTAAACTTGCTGTTAGTTAAATGTTCATTGTTAATACTTGTGTCCTGTTAATGCTATTCTTTCCTGTTGATGTTTGTTACATGTTCACTATTGTGTTTAATTTACTGTCACATTTCCTGTTAATGCTAGGCTAGATATCTGTGAAGCATTGATGTAATTGTGCAATGGAAGAAATCAGTGCTCATAGCAAGCTGATTATCTTACCATTCTTGTTGTATGCTTAGGTTGCACTGTTGATTGATTATTGGGAGAAACTAGTGCTCTTAGCAAGCTAGTTTTCTTCCCATTCTTTTAGTATACCTCCTGTAATCTTGCCTTAGTATTGCTTCATTTTAGTTTTTCCACAACCCTGCCCTTGGCCTTAGGCCTTGGTTCATCTTGCACTGTTTTATGCTTGTAGTTGCTGTGTTCTTTCCCTTTGCTGTTTTGCATTGCTCTCTGCTTGTTTAGTCCTTGTCCTGTAATTGTTCTTCATTGTCATCTTTGCTTGCTGTTATCTTGTTGTTTCCCTACCTTGCTTCTCCACTGCTTGTGCAGCTGTGTACAGTGCTGCAGTCTTCTTTTTTTGCACTGCTGCATTGCATTCCCTGCTGTGCAGCACTTGTGCTGCTGCTACTTCTTCTGCTGTTGTTTTCCTTCCCCTGCAGCTGCTGCTGCTGCCCTTCTGCTGTGCAGTCTTGCTACTGCTGCTGCCTTCCAAAGCTAGCTGAGCCCAATCCAGTTTTTTGAAACCAAAGGTTCAAAGCCCAAGGCCCAGTGCAATTCCAAAACAAAAGCCCAAGGTTTAGTTCACTGAGGCCCATTTCATTAAGGCTCAAAGCCCAGTTTAGGTTAAGTTTAAAAGCCCAATCCAATCAACTGTGGGCTTAATCAAAAGCCTAAGTTTAAGGCCAAAGCCCATTCACACTTCAAATACCAACTGAGCCCAAGCTCAGTTCATTTTATTGTGAACAAACCCATTAGTACTCAAAGCCCAAGCTAAGCCAAAAGGCTTCTTAGGCCAATAGCAACTAGAACCCAAAATAGCTAAACACTCCAAAACACACCCGATCTCTGTGGATCGACCCGTACTTGCACGAGCTACAACCGACGACCGTGCACTTGCGGTATTACTGTAGGCCCCCGTTTTCATTGCACTTAATTTTATACATATCTCCGGGCCCACCAAGTTTTTGGCCGGGGATAATTTTTAGGACCTTTTCAAAGCCTGCCAAGTTTTTGGCGCCGCTGCCGGGGACTACCAAGTTTTTGGCGCCGCTGCCGGGGATTGGTGCTGTGTTTTTCTTGTTGTTTTTTTTAGCTATTTTTGCTTTCACTTCATAGCATTTGCATCTGCATCTGCTTCACTTCATTTGTTGTTGGACCTGCTGTTCTGAACCTGTTTTTTCTCTGCTGGGACGCCACCAAGGAAAAGAACCAAAACCCAACTGGGTTTTTGCAACAATATCAGAGCAGCTGGGCTGTGCTTAAAAGGTAACCCATTTAAGAGAACCCGAATTGTGGGCTTCCAATTTTTAATTGTGGGATTGTAATATTAAAGCCAATTTTTGGGCTTCTTATTTTCTGTTGGGTTTGTAATAATTTATTTGTGGGCTTGTTTGTTTAATTTGTGGGCTTGTGTATTTAATTTTTGTGAGCTTGTTTAATTTGGACTGGTAATTTGTATTCTGGGTTTTTAAACCCAGCTGAGCTTATAACTGATTGTGGACTTGTATTCCACTCAAAAGTGGACCTCGAAACCAAAGTTTTAAAACAAACGTCGGGCCTTAACCAACTGGGCCAAATTAAACTTTCGAAATTAAAACTTAGTGTTTCGTGGGCCGCAGCCTTCCTTCCATTTCATTAGAGGCTTGCACAGTGGGCGTGCTCCCATTTCAAAAAACCAAATTTTATTTTCTTCATTTTATTGTTCTTAAAAA